>NC_057797.1:497716167-497769955 GCF_018294505.1 Triticum aestivum
CGAGATCGAGATGGAGGGGGATAGCGATCGAGATTTAAAAATATTCATCAAATTTGAAAAAATATTCATGAATCCAAAAGGTGCCCATGAAATTTAAAATATTAATGAGTTCAAAAAGTGCCCATGTAATACAATCGAGAAATGAAGACTACGATTCAAATCCAATCGATCTTAGCTAGCTAGCTATCTGTTCACAATCTTCTTGCCCTTCTTTTTCGCAAATGGAGTTCTTCTGTGGAATGGACATCCTTTAGGTAGGGTGGTCCTGCTTCTTCTTGTAGTGTATGCTGCTACTTCATCGTCGTTGTCATGTTCGATCTTCGAGTCGCCGTACTTGTCGAAGTCTTGCTCATTGGCTACTCCATCCATTCCGATGATCTTCCTTCCATCCATTCCGATGATCTTCCTTTTGGCTCTCCTCACGACAACACGACTGGGCTTTGACGGGTCGGTAATGAAGAAGCATTGGTCCACTTGGGAAGCCAGTACCCATGGCTCATTTTTCGCGGTGACGTTTGCGCCTACGGTCTTGGATTTGGCTTTGGGTATAACCATGGTGGTGAAATACCGGTCTTCTTTTAGGACGCTCTTGGCCCATCTGACACGGAACATCGAGACCTTCTCTCCAGTGTAGCTCAGCTCCCAGATCTCCTCGATCCTTCCATAGTATCTGTCCTTGTCGTTACCGGTGTAGGATTCCATCATTACCCCGGAGTTCTGATAACCATCGCTCTTCATGTCCATGTCCTCGGTGTAGAATGTGTAGCCGTTGATATCGTATGCCTCATAGGTCATCAGGTTGTGCTCGGCGCCCTGTGACAAGGCGAATATGAGTTGTTCTTCCGCGGAAGAATCCTCATGTAAAGGGTACGACAGAAGCTTCTGCTTGAACCAGCGCATGAAACATGAGTTGTGCTCTTTGATTATATCTCCGTCCGTCCTCTTGTAACGCCCTCGATGCGGCTATATCTCCCACGTGTCGAAGCACGACTTAGAGGCATAACCGCATTGAAAGCAATGTCGCAAGTGAGGCAATCTTCACAAACAACCATGTAATACAATAAGGGAAAAGAGATACATAGTTGGCTTACAATCGCCACTTCACACAATTACATGAACAAAGCATTACATCATCTAGATACAAACAAGGTCCGACTACGGAACCAAAATAGAAGAAGACTACCCCAAATGCTACACAGATCCCCGATCGACCCCAACTAGGCTCCACTACTGATCAACTAGACGAAACAACACAAAGGACAAGATCTTCATCGAGCTCCTCCTTGAGCTTGGTTGCATCATCTGCACGGTTCAACGACACCTGCAAGCTGGTTTTGGAAGTATCTGTGAGTCACGGGGACTCAACAATCTCACACCCTCGCGATCAAGAATATTTAAGCTTATAGGTGAGGTAAAGGTATGATGTGGAGCTGCAGCAAGCGACTAGCATATATGGTGGCTAACATACGCAAATGAGAGCGAGAAGAGAAGGTAAAAGCACGGTCGACGAACTATGATCAAGAATTGATCCTAGAACAACCTACATCAAGCATTACTCCAACACTGTGTTCACTTCCCGGACTCCGCCGAGAAGAGACCATCACGGTTACACACGCGGTTGATTCATTTTAATTATGTTAAGTTTCAGGTTATCTACAACTGGACATTAACAAATTCCCATCTGCCCATAACCGTGGGCACGACTTCCAAAAGTTCAAATCCCTGCAGGGGAGTCCCAACTTAGCCCATCACAAGCTCTCACGGTCAACGAAGGATATTCCTTCTCCGGAGACATTCCGATCAGACTCGGCATCCCGGTTACAAGACATCCTCGACAATGGTAAAACAAGTCCAGCAACACCGCCCGAATGTGCCGACAAATCCCGATAGGAGCTGCACATATCTCGTTCTCAGGGCACACTCAGATGAGTGCTCCATACAACTAAAACCAAACCTTGAGTTTCCCCGAGGGGGCGCTGCACAGGGCTCTAGTTTGGACCAACACTCAGAGGAGCACTGGCCCGGGGGGTTAAAATAATGATGACCCTTGAGTCTGCAAAACCCAAGGGAAAGAAAAGGCTAGGTGGCGAATGGTAAAACCAATGTTGGGCATTGCTGGAGGAGTTTTATTCAAGGCGAACTGTCAAGGGGTTCCCATTATAACCCAACTGCGTAAGGAACGCAAAATCCGGGAACATAACAACCGATATGACGGAAACTAGGGCGGCAAGAGTGGAACAAAACACCAGGCATAAAGCCGAGCCTTCCACCCTTTACCAAGTATATAGATGCATTAATTAAATAAGAGATATTGTGATATCCCAATAAAATATCCATATTCCAAACATGGAACAAGCTCAAATCTTGACCTGCAACTAACAACGCTATAAGAGGGGCTGAGCAAAGCGGTAACATAGCCAATCAACGGTTTGCTAGGACAAGGTGGGTTAGAGGCTTGGCTTAACAATATGGGAGGCATGATAAGCAAGTGGTAGGTACCGCAGCATAGGCATAGCAAAAGAGCGAGCAACTAGCAAGCAAAGATAGAAGTGATTTCGAGGGTATGGTCATCTTGCCTGAAATCCCGCAAGGAAGAAGAACAAGTCCATGAAGAAGACAAAGCGGACGTAGTCGAACGAATCCTCACAACACGACATTATCGGAACTAACCTGAAGAAGCAACACCGGAAAGAAGCAAACAACATAATAAACAACCATCACATGAACATGGCATGATGCGCAAACAAGTATGATGCATGTCCTGTTTAAAGATACATGGCATGGCAAAGTGCCCAAACAATCCTACAAATTAAGTGGAGCTCAATATGACTTATTTAGTTCTCTCTCGTTTAGGTACTCAACAATATTAAATGTTGTTAGCATGGCAAGAGGTGAAGCATAATGAAACTATCTATCTAGGCAAGTTTAAATGAGGCCGGAACAACAAAACGACAAGTCCGGAAAATCCCCATATGCATTTAGCAATTTAAAGCAAACAACAATTTTAAACAGTCTTGATGTTATTATCATGATGCGGATGACATGTTCAAGTTTTATGCAATTTTTGGTAAAAGTTGACATGAGCATATTATGAAGCATTTGTGTCACCGTGGTAGAAAGAAAGGGGTGCCACGGCGACGAAATGTAAATGATGCCACGGCAACATTCCGATGATCCGGTAGCTCACGGGGATACCGGTGCAAAAGGAAGTGGGTGCGAGTGTGTCATGCAAGAAGATGGGGTGCTCCCGGATTTTGGGTTCCCACATGACAGTGGCAAGGCAAAAGAGGGGCTTCATGCAACGAACAACTCAGACACGGATCAACACACGGTCCAACTCATACAACGCAAGCATTCGTTCACGGACGTCGTCTCGAGGTTATACCTTCGAAGTGTGCGTTATCGGAGGGGTTCATGTTTGATGTGTTGTAGGGGAAGTAGACGTTCTCGAGAGGTTCGGTAGTGGAAGTAGGGGTACATGACGATGGTAGTGGTACTCGTGATCTTGGCGGCGGTAGTCGTTCATGTTCTTAGTTGCACAATTTTCCATAGATGTTCGAGATCACGACGAGGGACTTGACGTCCACGGAGGCTTCGAGGGTCGACGGTAGTTGTTCTCGTATCATCGTGGAAGTAGTCGTACTCGGCGATAGTGGTACTTGGCATTTCGTTCGGTACTCGTTCGAGCATCCAAGGTCTTCGGCGCTACGGTAGTTGTACACACATTCGGAGAGAAGCTCGACATATCCATGTACTTGGTGTTTTTCTTCCGTAGAGGTACTTTGCAGCTTCGATGACGGTCATACACATTTTCGTAGATGCACTTGACTGATCCGAGGGATCTGAGTGTCGCGGTACTTGGCGATCTTCCCTGTTCAGTGGTCGTTGGACTTTGCGTCCCGACTTGTAGTCGTTCGGGCATCATGGAAGAAACTTGACGCTCCCGGGGTCTCAGTCTCGACAAGAGAAGGCAGCGGGGTAACGTCCTTGCCGGAAGCAGCTTGTGCAGGGGAACCATGGCGAGGCCGAAGGTGAGGTTGCAGCAGGCCTTGGGCGTGAACTCCGACGACGGGACGACGGGGAACGACGCTATCCCGAATGGAGGAGGTCGGGGATGACGAGCTCGAAGCGGCGCTGGAGCATGGTGACACGACGGTCGAACGAAGCAGGGAGGCGCGATGGAGGGACCGGCTGGTGGCGGAGCTCGCCGGGAGACAGAGGCGCGGCGCTGGCGAAGGGAGGCCATGGCAGATGGAGCGGGAGGTGTTGGACGTGGCCACACATGCGGTTAGCGAGGCACGTGGGAGGCAGGAGGCTAGGCAAGGCGAAATAGAGGACGGGGAGGCCGGAGGAGCTGTCCTGGGGCGGCGGAGATGCAGCGAGAAAGGCCGTGGCGACAGGAGGAGAAGGACGAGGGAATCGGGCTCGAGGCCATGGCGAAGAGGAGGCGAGCTCCCGGCACTAGCTGCAGGGTGCTGTGCGGGTGTGTGTGTGTGCGCGGCGGCACTGGCTGGGGGAAGACGCAACCATGGCAGGGCGGCGCATGGGAGAATCACAGCGAGGAGAAGGGAGCAGAGGAAGATCGACCAGGAGGTGGCTGCGCTGCGGGAGGGAAAGGGAGATGGAATCGAGTGCAGGGCTCCTGGCGGCGCTGGGGAGATGCGAGGGAGATGAGGGTCGGGCCAGGGAGAGGTTTAGGGTTAGGAAAGGAGTGGGGGTAGATGGGCCTGCTGGGCCTCGAGGAAGCAGGCCGGCCTGGCTGCTGGCTACCTCTCCCTCTAAATTCTTTCCTTTATAAATTATTGTTTATATAAATAAACAACCAACAAAGGGGAAAATCCAGGGGTTTTTGGTTAGAGATATGAGATATATAACTATATATCTAGAACCTTGGATTTATGTAGGGTTTGAATAAATTGCTCAGGCATTTTTAGAAGGTAGAAAAATAATTAGAGTTTGAATTATTCTCAAACTTCAATCATTTTTGAACCTGACCAAAACAACTTCGAATGGGATGAAGTCTGACAAAGAGGGTGTAGGAAAGAGGCAAGATTTATATGGAAAAGATGAACATTAATGGAGGAGGAATAAGGTTGCTTGCAAAGACATGAAAGAAGAAGGAAGTGAGAGGGAAGAAGAAGGTGATGAAGCAAGATTCATGCATGGAACATGCAACAACTTAATATGTATGAAAAACACACAATGCACATGATGACATGATGAAATGCAACATGATGCAATGAAGAATGCAAAGAACCAAACAAATCACACGACAAAACCCGGAAACCCTTGAAGGCATCTGAAGCTCCGGTCTTGGGGCGTCACACCTCTGTTGGCCTCGGTCATTGTACGTCTTCTCAATAAAGGTTTTGTGCTCTACCACCCAAGGATTGACCACGTCTATGTGTTGTAGCGTGACTAGGTTTGCTCTTTCAAAGTTGGCGAGTCGACCCTTGAAGTCGACATGCATTTCACGGCGACCCTCACGGTGACCCCATCCAGTGAGCCTCCCGAGGTGCCTGTTGACAACATTCCGGAAAAATATTGGCAACTATCGCCTGTCAAATACCGGTACCTACAAACACAAACATATATGCAACACCACAAACATATGCAACAACACAAACATACATAGATCTAGCAAGGCCATAGAAAGTGCATGTGCACGTTGTTGGAGCGAGGTAGGGAGAAAAAAAGTAGATCTACAACATAAAGATAGCTTTCCCCTTACTTACCTATCAAAAAAGGTAATTTAACCACTTAATTTTGATGAATCTATGGTGCAAATGAGGTGAGGAGGAGGAGGCAGCCGACACAAGCTTGGAGGAGGAGGTGGAGATAATGAAGTGGGAAAGTGAGTGTGTAGGTGTGTCTGTCCAAAATATCTAGCTGGTCCCAGGTTACTAATGGCGCACCAGAGATAAATGCGCCATTAGTAACCCTTATTACTAATGGCGGACCAGCTTGAGGTGCGCCATTAGTAGTTTTGCAAAAAAAAGTAGTGGCGCATAGTGTTGGAGGTGTGCCATTACTAGTTAAACTAGTAATGGTGCACTACTCCCGGGTGCGCCATTGGAATTTTTGGAAAAATAAAAAAAATTGTTACTAATGGCGTGCCGTGGGTCTGGTGCGCCATTAGTGTCTACCACACTAATGGCACACCGACTCATGGTGCGCCATTACTATATAGTAGTGGCGCACCACATGTCTGGTGCGCCATTAGTGGCCATATCATCTATAGCCCTTTTCCTAGTAGTGATGGGCATGGAATCTCGGCATATATGATGAGTAAACTAAGCAGATGGCGGTGCAACAAAGTAGAAGAAATGCAAGACAACATATGCAAGATACACGCAATCAATAAAACCTTGCCAAATTAGAACAGACACCTTGATGGGTGAACAGGACAGGCCATCTTCCTTTGACTACTCAAGGTTAGAATAGTCATTAGGATGATATTCTGAACAAGAATCAACAGGTGGGGAGCGTACGAGTTTCATTGCTTCCAGAATGGCACTCAATGCCTTGATGCCAATTTTGTAAGTCATTGAAGTGTTCCACAATATTCTTCTGATGCGCGGATTCTGATATTCACTTTAATTGCTTATAATATCTGAGAACCATGAAAACATAAATAGTTGTGAGATTATCTTTGTAATGCACATGATATTCTAATATAGGGGCGCCCCTGTAAACACTTGTGTGCTATCACTGGATTCTGATGAGAGAGCTCATGTGTGCTGTAATATGGTGCGTGCATTTATATAATCTGGCATAAGTACACAAAAAATAGGCTCCAGAAGTAAGGATAGCTGGAAGATGATAGGTTCACAATATACTGTATAGAGAGTTTATTGCCAAACCATGATAACAAGAGCACACAACAACTAGGCAGATCATAGTGTACATAACAGGAGTACACCATAACTAGGATATATAAATCGGGAAAGTGGAACTGGTTGGAAATTATGGTGTTGTATTATCGCTAGTAATTGAAAGCCTATCGATCACGTACAGGCCAGCTCTATCAGCTGTTGACTGCAGATGTCCCTGCTCCCCTTCCTGACAAGGAACATACTGTGCTTCCCATACAGAACACCGCATGGGCCGCCGGCCGAACCACCGGCCCCACTGCCTGTGTTCCTCCGCCACCCCCACACGCGTCGAGTTTTCTTCGCTCGACGAGGCCCCACCACCGCCTCCCACAACCACCGTCCCCACCCGAGCCCCTTCGATCGCACTGGTGAACTCTGGCGAGCTCTGAAAAATCGACTGACCCAATATTGAAATTTAGTCTACTGTGATTTAACTAGTGTGGAATATAAAAGGGGGACACCATAAGCATTGCGAGTATGGTGTTGAGCGTGCCATGGCGGATCTGAAGGTGCAAACCGGACAAAGGAAACTTCGCAACCAAGACAAGAAATTAGAGTGAAGCAGTGGCGATCTATTTTCTTGCTGTGATATATAAGTTGAGCAGATACGAAAGAGTACCGCCTCTGGTGCGGCGCCATGTATGCATCTGCTGAGAATTTGACGGTGCTACGGTAGCGATGGCTGTCGGTGGGGTGGAAGCAGATCTAGGAGGGTAGACGGTGGCGGCGGGGCGCGGTGGACGAGACGGTCGTAGGAGCAGCGCCGGCAAGGTGGACGACGGCGGGGATGAAGCGAGAGGACGGGATGCAAGGATCCCGGTCCGAAGCCGTGGATGAGAGAGGTCGATCTCTTGTAATGGACGCGACATCGGGGTATCAGCTCCGGCATGGTGGAGGAGGACGACGGTGGATGGGTTGCCGGACAGCGGCGGAAGGAGGAGGGTGGGGTGGAGAGGGTGTTTTGGCGCCCATGGAGTACGAATGGGGAAAAGGGAGGTAGAGAGGAAGGGGGAACCATGTATTCAGGGCGCGCTTGTGTCAAATGCGAGGAAATTTACAAACTTAGCCCCCGTTTCAAATTTCTACTACATCACAGCAACACTAGTCGGTTGGGGATTGGACGGTAATCTCGCATACACCGAATATTTGCCGGCGAGAGTTTGTTTTTGGCGCCCACGGTGTATGAATATGAATCGGGGTGGGAGTCAATTTCGGCCGAGGACACACTATGTTTTGGCGCCCACCGTGTATGAATCCGGGTGATAGGCGGTTACGTCACGTTTGGGTGAAATTACAAACCTACCCCCATCGAAACCTATAGAAATCCAGCATATAGGCTTTCCGTGGCAGGGATAGGCAGTAGTGATTTCCATCTCGCAGATTTTGGTTTCGGGCGGTTGCTGCGACTTTCCCCGCTTCGTTCAAATTTTGCAGAGTGCACGTTTACCGTGCCAACTCAATTCGAATCCCATTTGTATTCTATTTTTTTTGGGCGGGATACATTTTCAATTGGAATTACATTCTATATACATCATTTTTTTATATATACTTTCAAAAGCACAACACCATTTATACATAAATATGGTTTACAAATGGCATGATCTCAGATTCATAAGGTTGTATCCATAAATTTGGATTTTCAAATATTTGAAACCACTTTATGTTGAAATCCAATGTATGCATTCCTCGCTAACTGTCTCCAATTAGTGTGTGTTTCATGCGGTTTTTTTACTTCTCAAACATGTATAATGTGTTTCACACATGCAATATATAGTGTAATCCTGTTTAGACATTAATTGCATATAAACCATGCATTGTTTGTAATTGAAGAATCTATGGATCACCAATATTGATAAACTATATAACATTACACGTGTGCCAAAATTCAAATGAATATGCATGTTTGATACACCAATTTGCGTTATGATATTATCGATGTCGTGATCTCCAGTTTAAATATTTGAATCCCCTTTAATCCAGATATTTGTCTCATATAGCTATCACTCATGCTTATATAGGACTATCTCTCTGGACCTATACGCGTTCATCGTCTCTCAGGTATCTCTCGTGCTACCTGTATGTCGACAATGATCTTTTATCTTCGTAACACACTGACGGTACTCTCTCCCTCGACCTTCATCACTCTATCTCTCTCTAAGTATATCTCGCTCCCTGCTATGTGTCTCTAACTATGATTCTCCATGTGGAATCTCTTTCTCTCACACAAACACAAACTTTTTCTCCCGGGGTCTCATTTCTCTCTACTATTCCCATGTGTGCCACTCGCACACCCCTCATACAGAGATGTCTTTTGCTCCTTAGATATGAGAACCTACGACTCTTCCTCTTCAATATCTCCTTCTCACACACAAACACAAACTCTGTCTCCTAGGGTCTCATATTTCTCCATTGTTCTCTTGTATGTCGCTCACACCCCTCTCTCCCTAGAGATATCTTGCATTCCCTCGTATGTCTCTCTAGCTATCACTCTCGTTGTGAAATATCTTTCTCTCTCGCAGACACAAAACTCAGTCTCTCTGGATCTCATTTCTCTCTGATATCTGTTTGTATGTGACTCACGCGCACCCTCTCTCTATCTCTCTCACACCCACACACATAACCCAGCCTTCTGATCCACTCAACTCCTATCTCTAACGCACACTAGCTAGCATCTTTATCTTTCTATTTATCTGTTTCTCCATCAACCTTCTTTCTCGCCCTCACTCTTGATTCCTATCACGCACGCTACATATGTTTCTATCTACATGCAGTCAAGTGCCCTCTCACACACATATATAACTTCACCCTTTGAACCACCCGACGGTCATCTCCAACACCCAAACTAGCAGATGTCCCTCTATCTAGCATCTCCATCTCTGTATCTATCTGTAGTTTCTCCGTCAACATTTCTTTCTCGCACGGAGTCTTGCTTCCTATCACCCACACTATATATGTCTCTCCATACATATGCATTTATAGGTTGGTCCCTTTTGCACAATCGTTGCGCCTCACTCCCTCTGCTCTCCATAGATGCATGCTTCAGCCCACGCCAGTATCTCTTAAAGACAAAAACACATGCTCAATTGTCGGGACTTCTTCCATGCATTCTCACATGCATGCATATTGTCATACAGATCCGTCTCTCCCATGTCGTTGATCTTATGACTTATGCCTTCTTTCTTTTATCTCGATCATGCGCGCGCACACACACACATCCCACATATACATGTATACCTCTCACACATGCACGTTCAAGGTCTCTATATCTCCATACCTAGTTAATTACCCTCAATCCTAACGCCACATCGAATCGTTCTCCTCTTTTGTGCACATAACTTCTACATGGATGGGTAAAACACACACTCACACTTAACAATCTCCTTCTAGCTACCCCCCGCCTCTCACTCTTCCCCTATATCCCCGAAACCAATAAGACCATCCCTTGTTTAATTCCCGCCTACATGCACCATCGGTATATAGTAGTCTTCCTCGGTGTCTCTCGAACAAACACGTTCTCTCGAAGTCGACTCCTCTAACGCGCACACACCTTCTCTTCCCTCTCTATGGGCATTTTCTCTCTCGCACCCCATCGTTGGTGGCCTCTGCCATACACATCACCTCTCTATGATGAAAGCGATGCACACTTAAATTACATCCACCACAGAGGACCCCGCGACACACACACACACACACACTAAGACTCCATCTCTCTCTCTCTCTCACACACACACAAACACACACACACACACACGCAAGCACGCACGCCCCCCGACTCCATCTCTCTCCCTCTCACACACACACACACAAACTAAGAATCCATCTCTCTCTCCTCTCTCTCTCTCACACATACACCCCCCACACACACTAAGACTCCATCTCACACACACATGCTCTAGGCGGAGCATTTGTTCCTACCACCCTTCATCCAACCTTACCCGTATGATAAACAATCACCTTTATTTACTTGCATAACATGGACAAATTCCACTTTACTTTAGCAGTCAGCAAACTTATCATCTGTACCCTTATAAAAAAATGAGTTGGTGATGATGGTGTGCCTGCCATCTTGTAATACAGACCGTATGATCTATATCTGAGGATAGAAAGCAAACTATGATAATTTTACAAAAGATACCCGCACCTCTCTCCACATCATTATCTGCCGCAACCTCATTGCTCAGCAATTAAAAAAAGGAATAAGTCTCTGGAACAATCTAGCATGCATGGTGGCCGCTGCCGCCTGCCGACGCCATCCATCCCCATTCCTCCGCCCATTCCGACCACCAGTCACCACCATGCTCCACTCCTCCTCGCCTTATCTCTCATCTTTCATTTTTTCGATGACATTCTCAAGATACCAGTTTTCCGATAAAATTCTTGAGATATCATTAGTTTTTACACATGGGATTACTCCTGCATGGGTCAATCACAACAGGTGTTCTGTAAAAAAATGCACATTGATGTTCCGTGCAATGCACGAGAATCTTGCTTGTAATTATATAACGAAAATCACGAGCAGGAAGTGACATTTTTTGACACAACCACGTTAACATGGCCACGTAAATCACTAGCTAAAGTAAATACCATTATACTTATATCCCGATGCAAAAGGTTGAGTACATGTCTAAAGAGTAGAGTCGCACACACGCACTCTATCTCTCAGAATCTCTGTCACACACACACTAGTTACGTGACACCCACTTCAGCAGACACGTTTCTTACAATTTGTGCACCCGCGGGTACACGTGATGTTGTGCATTTATTTAAGCCAGAAGACGAACCCAAACAGTAGTTGCATTCATTCCCCTCCCGCCGCCTCTTCTCTGGTCAACGTCTCCCGGTAGACATGGGCCGGCCGAAGGTAACAACATACACCATACTCCTGCCAGAGCGGCGCTTTAATATGGAAATTTTAGTGGTCATGCATGCATCTTTTTGTGCTAGCACTCCTATATAAGGGTTGACCAGTCGCTTCCCGCGGACATGCGCGGGCGGTGGAAGAGGAAGGAGAAGGGAAGCAGGCTGTGGAGTAATGTTTTTTACCACAATTTCTTAGGAAACTGAGTGCAATAATTGAGTAGTTTTGTAAACTACCAGTACTACACCTGAAATGGTTCAAAACCTATACTCCCTTGCCAGCGCGCGCTTCCCGCGTGAAATGGTCAGTGTCGCCCTGGAGCTAGTTGGGGCTCAAATAGCCCTAAACTATCCAAGCCTGAGGGTTTAAATTGGAGCAAGTTGCACTGAACCCACCAAAAAAAACTATCCCACCCAAGAGGTGCTAACTAGAGATAGTTCTCATTGGGACCACTGAAAAATCACTTTTCTCTCCCCATGAAGTGCATTTATTGTCAATCTAACCCTGTCACCCAAACACCTCTTTGGCTACAGTTAGTTCAGGGTTAGTCATGAGTTAGTCTAACCTCTAGCTAAGTTAGAGTATCAAACAAGAGCAGTATAGGACATGCAAGTTGCTTAAAGCATACATGCAAATTTGTACATGAAAGGATTTTTTTCTTTTTGAAAACGGAACGTGAAAGGAATTTTTTTAGAATGCTCTTGGCATGTCGCTAACATGTGATAGTTAACCGACCTCAATAGACGGCAGAAACGCCAGCCCGCCGCACTTTGATAGAGACGAGGAGGGAGAAGCGATACACGCTGCTGGATTACTAGAGATAGGTGTTGCATGGAAGCCAAGAAATATGGTGATAGCGTGGGTTAGCCATGTACTAGTATGATACTACACTGGGCTGCCGTGTTTCGTACTCTTCCAGTCCACTATGGAGATGATTGGTTAATTTTATATCGCTGAATAATATTAAATATTATGAGTGCAGACGCTCCACCACGAGGTTCCTTGCTCCTTCTCGGTCGTCCGGAATCTATGTTCTTCCACTCTATTTTTTTACGTGAGCTTTGTTCATCCTTTTTCCAACACGCGAGACATCTAGCATCAAGGTGCACGTGTTATGCAAGGATCATTCCATCTGTATGAAGAACACGTGGGACTGGAACTACGAGATGAACATGTACCCAGGAGTGGACGTACGAACCTGAGTAATGTAGCGCAGTAAGTGAAGTAGAATGGCACAGATGGTATGAACATGCATGGCATATAGGGTGTGTTTGGTTGCGTTCTCGTCTTAGCATAGTTGTTCCCTCTTCATGCATGCTCAACTCAACACCCCTCTTCATGCATGCTCTCTTCATGCATGCTTCTAGTGTATTTGTGCTAAACTAGTGTGGACTCATGCACCCTCCATACACTCTACCAGACACCCAAAAGTAGGTCGAGACGGGAACTGTTGGGCGGCATTTGTCTCTTACTACGTACTACCACTAAATGTTGTACATGCAATGCACGGTGATGTTATGGAGTACGTGCCTAAGTACTCTACTACTACTATATTAGTTGGAGGCACATATAAACTTTTATATTTGTTTACGTGTATGCCCCGAGACCTTCCAACTAGACGTGTCTTTGTCTCCAGGTCGCACTTTGTATCGTTTATACCACTAAGTACTACTATGTGTGGTCTCCGACCCAGAAGTGGAAGAAGTGGAGACGCTCTACCATGTTGTTTTTTTACGCTGGGCTCTACCACGCTGTTCATGTCCCACTCCTTTCGCTGACGTGTGGGACATCCAGCACGTGCCGTGTTTGGCACCCTGTGTCGTAAGAGTTGAAACGCTAGCATTCATCAGAAATAAAAAATAATTATAAATCAGCAGTGATACTATTTTTTTGCGAACCAATCAGCGGTGATACTATACCACGCGGTTTCCTTGCTCCTCGATATCAGAAAGAATACTTCCATTCGCCAACATGTGGGACGTCGACCATCCTGCTCCACTTGCCATGCACGCAGAACTCCAAGGGAGTCACCCAGGTCGTCACGCCGCAGTAACAATGACCAATGAGCCGTCAAATCACAGGCCCACTTCCCACTTTGAAGTTGCTTAGACGAAGGAACCATCATGACTTCATTGAATTCTGCTTCTTGAAGAAAACTACTATACCAGCAGTACTGCTAGCTACAATAGTTACTCCAACAGAGGCCTCCTTTCGTTCATAGGATAGGAATATGAAAATCATAGGAAGTGAGATGACATGCATCTCAATTCCTACAGAGAAAGAGATGCCATTTGATGCTTAGTATAGGAATTTTTCCATTTAGTCTAGGCTAATGTACTGGTAATTTGCTCTAAAAACTACAGTAGTAACTAGTAGTACTGGTACATGCTCGTACTCAGACACACACACACACAGAGTAACTACTAGTACTACTACTTCTCACATGCTGGCCAGACACCGTCATTCTCCTTCCCAGCTTTGTCGGCGACACCCCATCGTGCTTGGATCTCCGCCGACCTCTTCGCAGCAGTGCGTGCGTCCTTTTCTTTCTTGCGGCGGCGGGCCTCTCTTTTCTTGAGTGCTTTCTGACTTTTCCGCTCCCTCTGTGCGGCTTTGGCCACCTCTTGCGCTACCGCCCATTCGGCCTTGGCATCTTCAAATTCCTCCCACATAGTTGTGAGGTCGCGAGCGGCGATGAATTTGGCACGGCGGGATGCCATCGCTTCCCTACCATTTTTTGTGCGGTCGTGGGCGGCGAGGAACTCGGCGCAGCGGGATGCCATTGCTGCCTTACCGGTTAGTATGCAGCACAGTGGCATGAATGACGCTTGGTGAGAGCTCTGGGGTGGAGTGGCCGGACAACCATATAGTGCATTGGTTTGTCAAGAGCTCAAGGACAGAAGACGAAGCAAATTTGGATTCCCCTTCAATCCTGGTCATTTATTACCAAGTAAAATGCATTGGTAGTCATCGAACTTGTCTTGATAGCTCACTTTGATCATTGTATACGAGATATGGTGATTATACGGTCACTGGCTCAGCGTATAGCTCCGTATTTGTCTGGTTGACCAGTCAAACAGTCTGCATGCACCTCATCAGCTCGTGTTCTTTATCTATCTACGCGGGCCTACCTGTCAATGGAGAAAGAAATACTGTAAAAACCAAAATTATGCTAGAGTCCGGAACGCTTCCGGAGCCCGCTCTCACCGCCCTGGCCACTCAAGACGCCAGCTGCCCGCCGCATGCATGCATAGCAAGTAGTACTCCTTATGTGGAGGAGAGAGAGGCATTGACAAAGTCAAGGAGTGGGCTCTGCAAGGGCCCGTCTCTACACGTGCTCCTAGGTATAAAAATAATAATTATCAAAAGGCATAAAAAACAATTGTGTCTTAAAAAAATAAAGGTAAAAACATTTGAGAGGAAATAGATAGAGAGAAAGTGAGAAAAAGCTGTAACCTGGGCATTACATGAGGAAGGAGGGAGTGGTGCACATGCCAAGTTCACTGGGCTACCGTGTTTCACACTCCTCCGTCGTAACAGTGGGGACAATAGCTTTCATCAAAAATAAACAATGAATACTCGTTGCTCGTCCTCTATATCGGAAAGAATACTTTCATTCACCGACATGTGGGACGTTGACCATCCTGGTCCACTTGCCATGCACAAATTTATCCTGGTCTACCCCGGTCATATCGCAGGCCCAACATTTCCCACTGTAAGTTGTTCGGACAAAGGAACCATCATGACTTCGTTGAATTCCGCATCTTCAAGAAAACTTACTGTACCCGCAATACTGCTACCACACGCGAAGACTGGATGACACTGTACCACGTCATATCACTGAAACCCACTAGGCTAAACTAGCCCGCCTAGGTCATCTATTTTGGAACGGAGGGAGTACGTCTCTGCACTGCTATGATTTTGTGTTGCACGTCATATCACTGAAACCCACTAGGCCAATCTAGCCCACCTAGGTCATCGATCGCTAAGCCTACAATTGTAGGAGCTAGGGCTATTGGTCGATCGACGAGGGATAAGTATAAGCGTACCACGAGCTCATCAGCCCAACGTTTCTCTTCGGTGAGTGTTTTGCAAGTACTATAACTCACACAGTAGCTAGCCTACTAACACCAAGAATAATCAAACAAGCTGAGGGAGTCCTGGATTAGGGGGTCTCCGGACAGCCGGATTATATCCTTTGGCCGGACTGTTAGACTATGAAGATACAAGATTGAAGACTTCGTCTCGTGTCCGGATAGGACTCTACTTGGCATGGAAGGCAAGCTAGGCAATACGGATATGGATATCTCCTCCTTTGTAACCGACCTTGTGTAACCCTAACCCTCTCCGGTGTCTATATAAACCGGAGGGTTTTAGTCCGTCAGACAACATACAATCATACCATAGGCTAGCTTCTAGGGTTTAGCCTCTCTGATCTCGTGGTAGATCTACTCTTGTACTACCCATATCATCAATATTAATGAAGCAGGACGTAGGGTTTTACCTCCATCAAGAGGGCCTGACCCTGGGTAAAACATTGTGTCCCCTGCCCCCTGTTACCATCCGGCCTAGACGCACAGTTCGGGACCCCCTAGCCGAGATCCGCCGGTTTTGACACTGACATTGGTGCTTTCATTGAGAGTTCCTATGTGTAGTCACCTTTAGGCCCAATGGCTCCTCCGATCATCAACAATGATGCGGTCCAGGGTGAGACCTTTATCCCCGGACATATCTTCGTGTTCGGCGGCTTTGCACTGCGGGCTAATTCGCTTGGCCATCTGGAGCAGATTGAAAGCTACGCCCCTGGCAATCAGGTCAGATTTGGAAGTTTGAACTACACGACTGACATCCGCGGAGACTTGATCTTCGACGGATTCGAGCCACAGCCGGGCGCGCTGCACTGTCACGATGGGTATGACCTAGCTCTGCCGCCGAACAGTACCCTAGAGGTCGCGCCCACATCAGCTCCGACCCTTAGCTCGGAGCCAACTGCGCCAATCGAGGACGGGTGGCTAGACACCGCCTCAGGGGCTGCAGTCTCAACGGCGATCGAGCCGAACACCAGCCTAATCCTCTGCGAAGCCCGTGACTCCAAGGTGCCGGACTCTTTTCCAGACTCCGAAAAGTCCGCGCCCTTGCCAATTGAATCCGATTGGGCGCCGATCATGGAATTCACCGCCGTGGATATCTTTCAGCACTCGCTCTTCGGCGACATTCTGAATTCACTAGAGTCTCTCTCTTTGTTAGGAGAGCCCTGGCCGGACTATGGCCAATAGGATTGGGATGTGGACGACGAAGAAATTCGACGCCCACCCACCAACCACTTCGTAGCCACTGTCAATGATTTAACCGACATGCTCGACTTCGACTCCGAAGACATTGACGGTATGGATGACGATGTAGGAGACGAACATGAACCAGCGCCTATAGGGCACTGGAAAGCCACCTCGTCATATGACATATACAAGGTGGATACACCCAAAGAAGGCAATGGCGACGAGATAACGAAGGATGACCCCTCCAAGAAGCAACCCAAGCGCCGACGTTAGCGGCGCCGCTCTAAGACCCGCCAAAGAAAAAGTGGTGATACCGGCACAGGAGATAATAACACTCCGGATAGTGCCGAAGACAACAACAATCCCCTCCAGCAAGATTTAGAGCGGGAGGATGGAGGAGCCAGCCCTCCTGAGAGAGCGGCAGACGGAGAGGAGGAGGATGACAATTCCATGCCCCCCTCCGAAGATGAGGCAAGCCTCAGCGACGATGAATTCTCCGTACCAGAGAATCCCGTCGAACAAGAGCGCTTCAAGCGCCGGCTTATGGCCACGGCAAATAGCCTGAAGAAAAAGCAGCAGCAGCTTCAAGCTGATCAAGATCTGCTAGCTGACGGATGGACTGAAGTCCTCGCGGCCGAGGAATATAAACTCGAGCGCCCCTCCAAGAATTACCCAAAGTGCAGGTTACTACCCCGGCTGGAGGAAGAAGCGTAAGATACGGCTGATCGGTCACCTCGTGGCCGCAATAGAGAGGCATTCCAGCCAAAAACTCAGCCTCCACCCCGACGTTATTCAAATAAAAAGGCATGGGGAGATACGCTAGACCTGCGAGACATATTGGAGGACAGAGCAAAGCATGCAAGATCGATCTACGGATCACGATGGCGCACAACTCTGCGAGACGATAAACGTCACGCCGGATACAGTAAAAGCAAATCCGGCCGGGCCAAACACAGCGGGCAAGACCCATTCGAGCTGCGTCGCGATATAGCCCAATACAGAGGCGCCGCACACCCCTTATGCTTCACATACGAAGTAATGGATCATCAATTCCCAGAAGGTTTCAAACCTATAAATATTGAATCATACGACGGCACAACAGATCCCGCAGTATGGATCAAGGATTTCCTCCTCCACATCCACATGTCCCGCGGTGATGACTTACACGCCATCAAATACCTCCCACTAAAGCTCAAAGGACCAGCGCGACATTGGCTTAACAGCTTGCCAGCGGACTCGATTAGCTGTTGGGAAGATCTGGAAGCCGCATTCCTCGACAACTTTCAGGGCACTTATGTGCGACCACCAGATGCCGATGACTTGAGCCACATAATTCAGCAGCCAGAAGAGTCGGCCAGGCAATTCTGGACTCGGTTCCTTACAAAGAAAAATAAAATCGTTGACTGTCCGGATGCAGAGGCCTTAGCGGCTTTCAAACACAACATCCGAGACGAGTGGCTAGCTCGGCACCTTGGTCAGGAAAAGCCGAAATCTACGGCAGCTCTCACGACGCTCATGACCCACTTTTCTGCGGGAGAAGACAGCTGGCTGGCTCGCAGTAATAACATATCAAAGAACCATGGTACCTCCGATACCAAGGACGACAATAGCAGGTCACGTCACAACAAATATAAGCACCGCATTAACAGCGAAAATACCGAGGATACGACAGTCAATGCCGGATTCAAAGGCTCTAAACCCGGTTAGCAGAAAAAAGGCATTCAAATAAAGTACGCCGGGTCCGTCCAGCTTGGACTGTATACTCGATCGCTCGTGTCAAATACACGGCACCCCAGACAAGCCATCCAATCACACCAACAGGGATTGTTGGGTGTTCAAGCAGGCCGGCAAGTTAATTGCCAAAAACAAGGACAAGGGGCCGCATAGCAATGACGAGGAGGAGCCCCGGCAGCCGCACACCGGAGGACAGAAGAGGTTTCCCCCGCAAGTGCAGACGGTGAACATGATATACACAACCCACATCCCCAAGAGGGAGTGGAAGCGTGCGCTCAGGGACGTATATGCGTTGGATCAAGTCGCCCCAAAGTTCAACCCTTGGTCCTCCTGTCCGATCACCTTCGATCACAGGGACCACCCCACTAGTATCCGTCATGGCGGATTCACCGCACTGGTCCTAGACCCAATCATTGACGGATTTCACCTCACTCGAGTCCTTATGGATGGCGGCATTAGCCTGAACCTGCTTTATCAGGACACAGTGCGCAAAATGGGTATAGACCCCTCAAGGATCAAACCCACAAAAACGACCTTTAAAGGCGTCATTCCAGGTGTAGAGGCCCATTGCACAGGCTCAATTACACTGGAAGCGGTCTTCGGATCCCCGGATAACTTCCGAAGCGAAGAGTTAATCTTTGATATAGTCCCGTTCCACAGGGTTATCACGCGCTGCTCGGGCGAACCACATTTGCTAGATTCAATGCGGTACCGCATTATGCATACCTCAAGCTCAAGATGCCAGGACCTCGCGGAGTTATTACAGTCAATGGAAACACAGAGCGCTCTCTTCGAACAAAGGAGCACACCGCGGCCCTCGCAGCAGAAGCGCAAAGCAGCCTCTCAAGGCAATCAACCAGTTCGGCGCTTCAAAGCCCGGACACCTTCAAGCGCGCTTGGAGCCATTGGCTAATAGACCGCCTGGCGCGATCTGAGCTTGCGTAGAAATACGGCGGCCACCCCAATCCCAACCCAACGGCGAAACTCGTGCCACGCGTACATAATTACGCATTAAAAATACCATGGGCACAGGTGGGGAGGGGGGCACAACTGCGGCACGCCCCAAGACGCGGCTTAAACCGCACTAGGGGCTTCCCGTTCGGTTATTTTTTTCAGGACATTAATCTCTGGAGACACTGTCCAGCAGCACTATTGCCGGACACATGATGCAGCAACCAAGGAGGCAGACAGCTACGTCATACCACGAAATTCCTAGGTGGATTACAGTAACAATCGAAATATTCGATTTAATATCATTCCTCAGCTTGCCCTTGGAAGGGACATAGTCCTACTCTTTGCTTATCACACTATCTGTATCACTCTGCTTTAACGCATTTTTTTGAATAAACAATGCATGCCATTACGACTATTATTGCATTCTTGTTATATATATATATATATATATATATATGTGTGTGTGTGTGTGTGTGTGTGTGTGTGTGTGTGTGTGTGTGTGTGTGTGTTCATTAATGATGCCTTGCAACCGTACACTTTGGTACGGCCAATACACCAGGGGCTTACGTACCCCACAATACGGTGTGAAAAGTCTGAACAGTTTCACAAGTGCGGCACCCCGAACTTATAGCATTGTATGCATCAGCCCCGAATCATGTCTTTGGTCAAATGTTGTGTTTTCCGGCTCCTATGTTTTGGTACCTTACGTTCCGCTCTATCGGCTAAGGTAGCGCTAGGAGAACTACTGCGATTGTGCCCCGGTTCTGCTGGGTTCAGCACCTCAGTAGAGAAAGCTAAAACTGACTGTCATGATAAGGCGAGAGACTGGTCGCTATTCGGCGAGGTTTTCGAGTCCGTAAAGACTTATGCCGCTTAGAGCGAGGGGCCGGCCCTGTCCGGCTTAAAGGCATGTATCGCGCCCCAAATTCGGCCTTCCGAATACCAGGGGCTTCACCGAAATTTAAAATTATAGAATTCTATGGCTAAGTGAGAGTGATAAAGCATTATTAGTCCGGTTGCCTTGTTCGTTGTGCTGAGCACCTCCCTCGAAGGACCCAAACATGGGAACAAGAGTGCTCAGGTTTATCCCGAACACCCCAGCACTCGTGGCATGGGGGCAGAAGCCGAGGACTAGCCATCTCTCAGATTGGATAAACAGCCAAACAGAAGGTAATACTTTAAATTCAAACAAGCGTTGCATAGCGCATATGAAACAAGTTTTCATAAATACAGGATAAAACGAGCAAGTCTCACTCAAATATTACATCTTTTGAACACTCGTCCGCTATGAGACGGGCACCCGGCAGAACACCCTCGTAGTACATCACGGGGTGGCGGTGCTCCTTGCCCTGTGGCGGCCCCTCCTTGATCAGCTTCACGGCGCCTAACTTGACCCACTGCAATTTCACATGGGCGAAAGCCTGGCGTGCACCTTCAATGCAGACAGATCGCTTGACGACCTCCAGCCGCGGGCAGGCATCCACAAGCCGCCTCACCAGGCCGAAGAAGCTATTCGAAAGGGCGTCGCCAGGCCACAGCTGGACTATAAAGCCCTTCATTGCCCGATCGGCCGCCTTTTGTAGCTCGACCATCTGCTTCAACTGGTCGCTCATTGGCACCGGGTGTTCGGCCTCAGCATACTGAGACCAGAACAGCTTCTCCGTTGAGCTTCCATCCTCGGCCTGGTAAAATTGTGCGGCATCGGACACGCTGCGGGGCAAATCTTCGTATGCTCCTAGAGAGTTACAAATTCGGGTAAGTAATCGGTAATTTACTTTTACATGCTTGCTTTGCATATAGAATCCTTACCCGCCGCTATCTTCTTCATTGCGTCGATCTCTTGGAGGGCCATTTGGGCTTCGGCCTTGGCACTTTTGGCACTCTCGAGGGCCGCGGCAAGCTCAGACTCCCGTGTCTTTGAGTCAAGCTCCAACGCCTCGTGCTTCGCCATGAGAGCCTGGAGCTCTTGCTGCACCTCGCCCACTCGAGCCTCGTGCTTCTATCGCTCGGTGCGCTCCTTGGCCGCGTTATCTTCGTCCTTGGTTAGCACTTGCTTCAGGGTCACCACCTCGGTCGTGGCCCTGGCGAATATACAATGATCCTGAAATTTTGCAATCGCGTCTTCTTTTATATATACATATCTATGGACAGGGTATTACTTACCCTTGTTTTCCTCGAGCTTCCTATTGACAAGGCCGAGCTCTTTCCTGGACCCCTCGAGGTCCTGCTTCAGTACGGCAACCTCCGCAGTCAGTGCGGTGGACGCCAGCAAGGAAGCCTGCATATGCATATTGACATACTTATATTAGACTCCTGTGATATTATTTGATCCTCTGTTCAGCTTTTCTTTGTGAACACCGAACAAAGCATCAGGTGCTACTGTCTATGCGGTAATATTTCTACTACATTTTAAAACACTTACCTCAAAGCCTGTTAGAAGGCTGGCACATGCTTCAGTCAACCCACTCTTGGCGGACTGAACCTTCTGGACCACCGCACTCATAATAGTACGATGCTCCTCGTCGATGGAAGCGCTGCGAAGCGCTTCCAGCAGATTGTCCGGTGCCTCTGGATGGACAGAGGTCATTGGCACAGGCGTCTTGCCCCTCTTAGAAGGAGGCCGCTTGCCCGAGCCTGGAACCACTAGAGGTTCCAGCGCGGTGTTCGGCTAAGGGCCGAACTCGGAGCTCCTAGGGGCCCCGTCCCCTCGGCTCCCGGAGTCCGGAAGGTCGCCTTGAGGCACCTCTGGGACTGTCTCCCCTTGATCCGGTGCCTCTTGAGATAGCACCTCAGCGTCATCAGCAGGATGAGGGGAGGTGGCGGTCGGGACTGGATCGCTATCCATGTCCGACGAGCCCAGGGAGCCGTCCAATGATACATCGATACTGGCTCGTGGCGGCCTGCATAATTATGTTCGGCGTTAGGGAAAGCAGTGCGACAAAGGAATGCTATGAGTTACTCTGGTATCCGAACACTTACGATTTCCCAGGGGCTTGGCCCTGGGCAACCACTCGTCTTCGCCTTCGTCGGCGGCGGTGGAACTGTCCAGAAGGAGAGTCCTTCCCTTCTTGGACCCTTCGGCTCCCCCAGTTGGGGCGGCCTTCCTTTTCTTATCTCCTCCAGCCAGAGGGGGAGCATCTTCTTCTTCTTCCTCGTCTTCGGGGGAGGAGTGTGCCGCAGAGTCATCGGACGGTGAGTCCGACGACGCCTGGCATCGGGAACTCTTTCGGGTTCACTTGGCCTTCTTGGTCTTCTCTGGCACTATATAAGGAGCCGGAGTCAGCATCTTCGCCAAAAGAGCGTCTGCTGGGCGTTCGGGCAAAGGAGCCGGACTGTCGATCTTTCCGGCCGTCTCCTGCCAGTCCTGTCAAAGGTACAGGAGTTTAGATCCCGCATGGAGTCAATCTATAAAAAATAAGTATCCTGTGAAAGGTAAAGCAGCTTACGCGCACTGGCTTTCCGCTTCGTGCTGAATCCGCGATCCTCAGTAATAGGAGGGGGGACCTCGGCGCTTTTGAACAACACCCTCCAGGCATCTTCGTGAGTTGTGTCGAAGAGCCTGTTCAGAGTTCGGTGTTGCGCCGGGTCGAACTCCCGTTGTTGGCACGGGAGGATCCGGCGGTGAAGCATGAGCTGGACCATGTTGACGAGTTTGAGGTTCTTGTTCACCATGTTTTGAATACATGTTTGGAGTCCGGTCAGCTCTCCCGAACTACCCCAGGACAGGCCCTTCTCTTTCCAGGAGGTGAGCCGCGTGGGGATGCCAGATTAGAACTCGGGGGCCGCTGCCCATGCAGGGTCGCGCGGCTCGGTGATGTAGAACCACCCCGATTGCCACCCCTTTATGGTTTCCACAAAGGAGTCCTCGAGCCATGTTGTGTTGGGCATCTTGGCCACCATGGCACCTCCGTACTCCACCTGGCGGCCGCCCACAACCTCCGGCTTGACATTGAAGGTCTTCAACCATAAGCCGAAGTGGGGCTTGATGCGGAGGAAGGCCTCGCACACAACGATAAACGCCGAGATGTTGAGGATGAAGTTCGGGGCCAGATCGTGGAAATCCAGGCCATAATAGAACATGAGCCCTCAGACGAATGGGTGGAGAGGGAATCCCAGTCCGCGGAGGAAATGGGTGAGGAACACTACCCTCTCATGGGGCCTGGGGGTGGGGATGAGCTGCCCCTCATCTGGGAGCCAGTGCGCGATGTCGTCGGGCAGGTATCCGGCTCTCCTCAGCTTCTTGATGTCTCCATCTGTGATGGAGGAGACCATCCACCTGCCTCCCGCTCCGGACATGGTTGGAGAAGGTTGAGGTGGGAAGTGCGGACTTGGGCGCTAGAGCTCGAGTGTGCGAAAACGGATGAGCAAAGGAGGAAGAAGGCGTGGATAGAAAGGTGAATCCTTATCCCTTTATATGGGCGGACGAAACTAAGCGTCCCCACTTGCCTGGTAAAACTAGCTTATCCCCCAAGCACTGTAATCGATGGCGCGGTTGGGTTACCCACTCCCGTATTGATGAGAATCCCGTAATAAGGGGACACGACCTCTGCTTTGACAAGACGTGTCGAAAAACTGCCTCGCATTATGTGCGGGGCTAGTTAAAGGAAACGGTTCGAGTAATCACCGGGCCATGACATAATGTCATACTGTCAAAACAAGTCAGCAAATTAGATTTGTGAAAATATTATTCTCTCTACGGAAGTATGTGGAACTTATGTTGCAGGGTCAAACACTATCCCCATATTCAAATTCTTCTGTGATGTATTCGGAGGAGGAACCCGCCTTGCAATGCCGAAGACAATACTGCGCGTCGGACTCATCGTCATTGAAGCCTGGTTTAGGGGCTATTGAGGGAGTCCTAGATTAGGGGGTCTCCGGACAGCCGGATTATATCCTTTGGCCGGACTGTTAGACTATGAAGATACAAGACTGAAGACTTCGTCTCCTGTCCGGATAGGACTCTACTTGGCGTGGAAGGCAAGCTAGGCAATACGGATATGGATATCTCCTCCTTTGTAACCAACCTTGTGTAACCCTAACCCTCTCCGGTGTCTATATAAACCGGAGGGTTTTAGTCCGTAGGACAACACACAATAATACCATAGGCTAGCTTCTAGGGTTTAGCCTCTCTGATCTCGTGGTAGATCTACTCTTGTACTACCCATATCATCAATATTAATCAAGCAGGACATAGGGTTTTACCTCCAGCAAGAGGGGCCGAACCTGGGTAAAACATTGTGTCCCCTGCCTCCTGTTACAATCCGGCCTAGACGCACAGTTCGGGACCCCCTACCCAAGATCCGCCGGTTTTGACACCGACACAAGCCCTACTGATATGATAAACAGTTCAAACTTACATCTAATCATGCCATATATTACATGAAAAGCTGGTGAGGATACATCTGTTTCCATAAACGGGAGAGGGTTCGCGTGATTTATCGCATGATTCACTATCAAACAAAAGTAGCAAGATCCGCCAACACAAGACAGTGCACTAGCCCTAAGATGGTTTGATAACACGCATCGTTCTGGTAATTAAACACAGGGCAATGCAAACTACCCTGAAGGATTAGCGCGACCTACTATTTCTTGTCATCGATCTCTCGGGCAATGACCACAGCACAGACAGCGGCATGGGAATCGATTTCTGGGGCGATGTCCGCCGGAATGACCGCGACATCGGAATCGATCTCTGGGGCGATGTCCACAGGATGGACAGCGCCATCAGAATCGATCTCCGGGGCAATGCCAACAGGACGGGCCAGGACATTGGAATCATCAAGGACGTCCACCGGCACCTGCACAACCCTAACATATTAGCAAGCACATTCCAAATAATCAAGAACCACAACTATGGTAATAAGCCATTATTTTTACGTTGTGCAGCTCACCGAGGGATCTCATCCCTCCGAGGTCCATCTCCTCATCCTCGATGGGGGCTGTCGGTGTCTAAACCGGCGGATCTCTAGTAGGGGGTCCCGAACTGTGCGTCTAAGGCGGATGGTAATAGGAGGCAGGGGACACAATTTTTTACCCAGGTTCAGGCCCTCTTCATGGAGGTAAAACCCTACGTCTTGCTTGATTAATATTGATGATATGGGTAGTACAAGAGTAGATCTACCATGAGATCGGAGAGGCTAAACCCTAGAAGCTAGCCTATGGTATGATTGTATGTTGTCCTACGGACTAAAACCCTCCGGTTTATATAGACACCGGAGGGGCTAGGGTTACACAAGGTCGGTTACAAAGGAGGAGATATACATATCCGTATTGCCTAGCTTGCCTTCCATGCCAAGTAGAGTCCCATCCGGACACGAGATGAAGTTTTCAATCTTGTATCTTCATAATCCAACAGTCCGGCCGAAAGATATAGTCCGGCTGTCCGGAGACCCCCTAATCCAGGACTCCCTCAGTAGCCCCAGAACCAGGCTTCAATGATGACGAGTCCGGCGTGCAGTATTGTCTTCGGCATTGCAAGGCGGGTTCTTCTCCAATTTCCAAGTGTGTGTAAATAGTATCTGGCCCCATAAATGTCCTCTTGGCTTCTGCGCCCAATAAGGGCAATTTCTCGAACATATACGAGGCGCCAGGGCATTTTTACATTCACCCTCCTAGATAGATAAATAAATTGTCTATTAAAGGGATTGGGATTCTTAGATCCGATCCACACCATCCTCCCCTCAGCGAGAATCCATCAGAGCGCATTTCGGAAAGATCCATTCCAGCATGGCCAGCCTCCGCAGCTCCTCCTCCCGCCCCCGTAGCCCTAACCTTGGTGATTGGGAGAGATGTTCAGTTCCACATAGTCGATTGGTCGAACTGCAGACCAAAGGATTTCTTCCTCCGACATATATGGTGCCCGTTCAAGCCGGGCTCGCCACCTACAATGGCGGGGAGCAAGCGGAGAACTTTCCCTGTCCCTCCATGGGGGAACGGGTTTGCCTTGTTCCTTACTTACTAAGGGGACTCAGATTTCCAATTCATCCGTTCCTCCACGGGCTCCTGGAGTTCTACGGCCTCCAACTACACAATCTCACCCCTGCCTCCATCCTACACATCGGTGGCTATGTTGCTCTCTGCGAGTTGTTCCTGGGCTGCGAGGCTCACTTCGAGCTGTGGAAAGGGCTATTTTGCCTTGTCCCTCGCACACAGAGGGAATCACTTTATCAAGTGGGCGGAGCCGAAGTATGGCGCATCACCGACACCGGATATCTGTCCGGTACCTCGGAGAAGCCGTCCAAAGACTGGCCTTCAGAATGGTTTTATATGGAGGACGTTCCCCTTCCAGACCCTGTTCGGCGGGGTCTTCCTGAGTTCAACAATGCTCCTCTGAAGAAGCGCCGAAGTTGGCGCCCGCGGAGCCCCCAGGTGGAAGACGACAGAGAAGTCCTTTATCTGATGAACCAGATTAAGGCACTGGCTCAGTCAGGTTTGATAATAACCAAAGTTATGTCGATTTGCATAATGCGGGGAGTGCAACCACTTCAATATCGTGGGCATCCCTTATGGTGTTTCAACGGGGAGGATGACGCCACCCGCTACGGGCGTAAGGATCCGGGTGATGCTGCCGCATTAGCGAAAATGCTGTCCGAAATGTTCAAGGGAGAGGAGAAGGAGTTCACCCGCATCAAGCCATGGGACGGATTCTCCATCTACAATCCTCCAAGCTAGGTAAGCTATATCCCCTTACTTCCATCTTCCCACGTTTTTCGTTGTAAGTATTCACCTTGCCAATTTACGGCAGTAACTGCGGAAGGCCATAAAGGAGGTCTGCAGCCCTTCTCCACAACCGGAGGACCCTGACCGGGTCCTCGACTCTGGACTCGAAGAAGATCCGGTTATCTCCGTGGAGCTGATAAACCGGCAGTTCTATCAGTTAAGCTGCGACGATGCCATGGTGGCCATCACGGCCGACTATCCCGGACTGCTCCCTGCATCGCACGTAAGAAAAACTGGAAAGTCCCAACTCAAAAAAGTAGGATCTCCTTTTAGACACTTCACCCACCATATTCACATGGCCTTTTTACAGGGAAGGCATTCGGGACGCCCTACAGCAACGCGCCAACAGGAGGCGCCGAGGCCAGGTAGGCCAAAAAGGAAGGCGGTTAGGACGGAGACGCCGGCGCAAAGGTACAACAAACTCCACTCCGTGGTTGTCGTCTTTCTCAAAATATAATGACGCCCGTGCTTCTTTAACAGAAAAAACACTCGCCAGAATATGTCCGGCGATGTCGCCGATCACGCTTCCACCAGTCGGGCACCAGGACCGGACACGGAGGCAGAAGCCGATATGGGGCAGGCGCCGGATAATCCCCCTACAGAGGATGCGGATAGGTTATCTGCTACAAACTCAGAAGTGGAAAGCGCCATGAATCATAGGCGCCGCCGGGCCGTACTCCGTGACGCTTGTTTGTCACCAGAGGCGTTTGATGCCTTTAATTTTGGAGAGGCGTTCCTCCGTGCCGCTCAAGATGGTCTAGCCAGAGCCACGGATCAGTATGTAAAGGATGTACGGGTGAGTGAATCTGACGATTTGTATGTATCAGTAGCCCCTAAGACTTGAAATAGTTAGCAGAATTGATTTAAGGGTCATCTTTATTGTGCAGGTTCTTATAGAGAAGATTACTAGGCTGTCCCAGGAGCTGGAGGAATGCAAGACCCAACTGCGAGCCACTATTGCCGCATTGCAGGAATAGAAAAACCTCCCGCTGGTAACATTTTAAAGAATGATGGTTACCATATAATGCGTGGTGTGGCTGCAGATCTAACAATAGATTTTGCAGATGAATCCGGAGAAAATCCGGGGGACCAGCATGTTATGCGGCAGCTAGAAGCTGGAAAACGCGTGCTGACTGAGATTAGGCGGGAGAAAAACAATCTCCAAGACGCCAATGTAAGGCTGAACGTGGAACTAAAAGACGTTCGGGGCCAGCTTGCAGACTCTGAGAAGGAGAATAAGAGGCTTCGACGCACCATTTTTATTAAGTGCTTCAACGAATCCTTTAAAGGTATTCGGTGAAGAAGCCGACTAACAGCGTTATGTCTGTAGGTATGCTGACGGGTCGTTCTGCGGAGGAAATGCCCGGGTCTGCGGGTGATCTTCTGTCCGAGCTGTCACATCTTCATGAGCAAGTTCGACAGGTGATGCAGGGTGTTGCCCAGGCCTTGTGGCCGTCCGTCTCCCTGCCAGAGGGTGTTGCAGAGCTTGTGGAGAAGCTCAAAGGAGTGTGGCGGCGCTTCCGATTATGGAAGATATCAGCCTGTCGACAGGGTGCCAGAGAAGCCTGGGCCATGGTGAAGACGCAGTATACCAAAACAGACCCAAATCACATGGCCGAGGTCGGACCTGTGGGGCCCGACGGAAAAGAGATTCCTGTTACCTTAGTTTATGGGCAGGTAGAATTAGCCGCAAAGTATTCCCAACAGGATTGTAAGCTAGACCACCTGTTGGATGGTATAGAAGAAGAATTTAGTCAGTCTGCATGACTATGTAATTGAAGTGACATGTATAATGCCTTCTAGCCGGATTGTAGATCATTTGTCATTGCAGACCTTTTCGCTTCAGCCTCCGGGCCCAATAGTCCAGAGTGTATCCGAATACCCGGTCGGTTATATAATAACCGGGGTATGCGTGGAGACTAGGCGTAGGGGTCATTAGTGCTTTATCAGACAAGTGCCCAACTAGTTATGTTATATTACATGGGTAGTAAGAAACATCATCCAGGGAGAATAGTTCCGTTAAGGGTTCCTTTCCCTGGGCAAGCATGCCCTAAAGTGCATGTCCGGACTGTGATAGGAAACGCAGGAAAAACATCTGGGGGCAGATATGAAAAATAAAAGTCATCTTTTGTTCACAGACTGAATATTCCCTTAAGAACGCTAGCTTTCGGCTTCACCAAGTCTGAGGTACACATCCGGCTGACCCGGCGGTAACAATCGCAGAGGTGCTCCCCTTATGCCCTAGCCGAATTAATGGGAACGTAGGGCATAAATACAAGAGGCAAGCAACCCATCTTGGCCAAAACTTAAGTCATATCAATGCATATAATGGTGAAAAAAGGAACATGTGGAAGTATAAGACATGTGTTGGGCATGAAGCCCGGATAAATAATTTAAGCTTCTGTGAAAGAATCCCCCAGGTATGAAGAATGCGGCTAGCGCATCTATAATGTGCAAACAAGGCACAAGGTGACCCTTGAAGGCCTAGAGAAATAAGGAAAGAAAGAAAGAAAGGAAAACAAGACAGATAATGTATTTGTGAAAAATGGACAAAGGGAGGGGACTAAAATAGAGTCCGGTGCCAGGCGTAGAATCTTTGGAGCCTGGCCGCGTTCCATTGGTTCGGCTCGAGTCGACTAGTCGATGCATCCCGCAGTCGGTACGCTCCACCGGCCAGAACTTGGTCGATAATGAAGGGACCTTCCCATTTGGGCTCGAGCTTGTTCTTTTTTTATCCGGCAAGCGTAGAACTAGTTCACCAATGTTATAAGTGTTGGCCCGTACTTCTATGCTTTGGTATCTATGAGCCTGTTGCTGATAAAATGCGGAACGGGCTTTGGCTACATCGCGCTCCTCCTCCAAGGTGTCCAGACTGTCCTACCGATCGAGCTCGACTTCTTTTTCTTCGTACATGCGCACTCTAGGTGCGTCATGAATTATGTCACAGGGCAAGACTGCCTCTGCGCCGTACACCATAAAGAAGGGTGTATATCCGGTACTATGATTCGGCGTGCTCCGCAGCCCTCAGAGTACAGAGTTGAGCTCCTCTACCCAGTGCGTGTTAGACTCCATTAAGGAACGCACTAATCTAGGTTTAATGCCGCTCATTATAAGACCGTTTGCTCGCTCGACTTGACCGTTGGTTTGTGGGTGATAGACTGAGGCATAATCGAGCTTGATGCCCATTTTTCTGCACCAGAGTTTTACCTCGTCGGCCGTGAAGTTCGTGCCATTATCAGTGATGATGCTGTGGGGGACGCCGTAAGGGTGTACAACCCCGGATATGAAATCTATCACCGGTCCGGATTCAGCTGTTTTAACCGGTTTGTCCTCTATCCATTTGGTGAATTTATCCACCATGATCAATATGTATTTTTTCTTGTGGGTTCCCCCTTTAAGGGGTCCAACCATGTCAAGCCCCCAGACCGAAAGGGCCATGTAATGGGGATTGTTTGGAGGGAGGTGGGTGGCATGTGGCTTTGATTTGCAAAGAGCTGGCAACCGGCGCAACTTTGGACCAAGTGCTGTGCATCTGCCCGGGCTGTTGGCCAATAGAATCCTGTACGGAAGGCCTTGCTTACAAGAGCCCGGGCTGCGGCATGATGCCCGCCGAGTCCGGCGTGAATTTTTGCCAAAAGATTCCGCCCTTCCTCTTCGGAGATGCACCTTTGAAGGACTCTGGTAGTGCTTTTCTTGTACAATTCTCCCTCATGGACCCTGTAGGCCTTGGATCGCCGCACTATGCAGCGTGCCTCATTTTGGTCCTCCGGAAGTTCCTGTCTAGTTAGGTAGGCCAGGAATACTTCTGTCCACAGGGCAATAATGGCCATTATTTCGTGGGCTGAAGGTGTTATTTCGGTGGCGGAGCCTCCGATTGTGTCAGAGAGTTCGGTATCGGGTATTTTGGCCGGGTCCGGACTGTTGTTACCGGTGTCCCCTTCCCATGCTACAGATGGCTTGAAAAGCCTTTCCAGAAATATGTTGGGGGGACCGCATCGCGTTTTGCGCTGATGCGGGCGAGGATATCCACCACCTGATTGTTTTGCTGAGCCACATGGTGAAATTTGAGTCCCTCGAACCGAGCTGGCATTTTTAGGACGACGTTTCGATAGGCCGCCATTTTCGGATCCTTGGCGTCGAAATCTCCGTTTATTTGGGATATTGCAAGGTTTGAATCCCCACGCACCTCCAGGCGTTGAATGCCCATCGAAACTGCCATCCGAAGACCATGCAACAGAGCTTCGTATTCGACAGCATTGTTGGAATCTATATACAATATTTGCAGTATGTACCGAACGATATCTCCGGTTGGGGACGTCAGGACGACGCCAGCCCCTAGACCGGCCAGCATTTTAGAACCGTCGATGTGCATGATCCAATTGGAGTATGTGCCGTACTCTTTAGGGAGTTCGGCCTCCGTCCATTCGGGGACGAATTCGGCCAATACTTGTGATTTAATGGCTCGGCGAGGTTTGTATGTTATGTTGAATGGGAGGAGCTCAATGGCCCATTTGGCAATCCGTCCCGTAGCGTCGCGGTTGTTGATAATATCATTAAGCATCACTTCCGAGGCTACTGTAATCGAACACTCTCGAAAGTAGTGTCGCAGTTTCCGCGATGCCATGAATACCGCATATGCTATTTTTTGGTAATGCGGGTACCGTGATTTGCATGGAGTGAGGACAGTGGATACATAGTATCCTGACTTTTGAAGAGGGAATTTGTGTCCGTCCGCTTCCCGTTTGACAACGAGCACCGCGCTTACAACTAGATGAGTTGCCGCAATGTACAACAACATTGGTTCGCCGATGTTTGGCGTGGCCAGGATCGGGTTGGTTGCCAGAATGGCCTCTATTTCTTCCAATCCGGCTGTGGCAGCGTCCGTCCACTCGAAGTGTTTGGTGCACCAAAGGAGGCGATAAAGGGGTAAAGCCTTTTCTCCCAAGTGGGAGATAAAGCGGCTTAGAGCCGCCACGCATCCAGTTAGCTTCTGGATTTGTTTGAGGTCTGTTGGGGTAGCCAACTGTGACAACGCTCGGATTTTGGCCGGATTAGCTTCAATACCTCTACTGGAGACAATGAATCCCAGGAGCTTTCCGGCTGGTACGCCGAAAACGCATTTTTCCAGATTGAGCTTGATGTCATATGTTCAGAGGTTGTCGAATGTGAGCCTCAAGTCGTCTATCAAAGAGTCGACGTGTTTGGTTTTGACGACCACATCGTCTACGTATGCCTCTACTGTTTTGCCAATTTGTTTCTCCAAGCATGTCTGAATCATGCGCTGATATGTTGCGCCGGTGTTTTTGAGCCCAAAAGGCATTGTGTTGAAACAGAAGGGATCGTATGGTGTGATGAATGCCGTTGCGGCTTGGTCTGACTCCGCCATCTTGATTTGGTGGTAACCGAATTATGCGCCGAGGAAACACAATGACTCGTGTCCTGCGGTAGCGTCAATGACTTGATCGATGTGTGGGAGGGGGAAAGGATCCTTTGGGCAAGCTTTATTGAGGTCTTTGAAATCGACGCAACGGTGCCAGGATTTGTCCTTCTTTGGTACCATCACCAGGTTCGCTAGGCAGTCCGGATGTTTTATTTCTCTGATGAATCTGGCCTCCAATAACTTGGCTAGTTTTTCTCCCATGGCCTATCTCTTAGGTTCGGAGAAACACCGAAGAGCTTGCTTGACCGGCTTGAATCCCTTTAGGATATTGAGGCTATGCTCGGCCAGCCTGCGTGGGATTCCTGGCATGTCTGAAGGATGCCAGGCGAATATGTCCCAATTCTCGCGCAGGAACTCTCGTAGTGCGGCGTCCATAGCGGGGTTTAACTGTGCCCCGAGGAGGCTGTTTTGGAGGGGTCCGTTGGGTGGACTTGGAATTTGACTATTTCATCCGCTGGTTTAAAAGAGGTAGACATGGATCTTTTGTCGAGTATCACATCGTCCCTGTCCACTTTGGAGCGTAGCGTCGTTAACTCCTCGGCCTCGAGGGCTTCCAATAATGCCTCGAGGGCCAATGCCGCTATTTTGTTTTCGGCGCGGAGTGCTGTGTCCGAATCACTGGCGAGAGTGATGATTCCGTTGGGCCCGGGCATTTTAAGCTTCATGTACCCATAAAGGGGTACGGCTTGGAAGATTGTGAACGCCTCCTATCCTAAAAGAGCGTGATAGCCACTGCTGAACGGAGCCACTTGAAATGTAATTTCTTCGGACCTGTAATTGTCCGGCATTCTGAATACCACATCTAGTGTGATTTTCCTAGCACAGCGTGCTTCCCGACTGGGGATAATTCCTCTAAAGGTTGTGCTACTTTGCTCGATGCGGTTCCAGTCTATTTCCATCTTTTGAAGGGTTTACTCATAGATGAGGTTTAGTCCGCTGCCGCCGTCCATGTGTAATTTGGTGAGTCGAAAGCCGTCCACGATTGCACTGAGGACCAGTGCGGCTGGTGCTCGGGATGTTCGGAATTTGGGTTCATCACTGGCATTGAAGGTAATAGCCGTGTTACTCCATGGATTTGTTGCTGCTACGTGGCAGATTTCGGCCATGCTGCGGAGTGTTCGCTTGCGCCTATTATTAGACGCAAAGGTCTCGAACACTATTAACACCGTATTGTTATCCACTGGATGGTGCTCTGTGGTATGTGGGATAAGAAGATCCTCACCACTTTTGGCCACCTGCCGGAGTATCCAACATGCTCTAAGGCTATGCGTTGGTATTATATCCGCTGTGCTATGAATTTTGCATGGTCCATTGAGCCATCCCTCTAGTATGGTTCCTTGCCCTGTAGAGGGTTTTTTCTTTTGGGTAGTTAACCCGGGTGTATTGTGATAATGCACCCTTTTATTTCGGACTGGGTTTGTGTTCAGGGCTGGATTATCCCAAAAGTTTGTTTCGGTTTTCCAGGCACTTTCCATCGCACAGTACCTTCGTACTATGGACGCCAAGTCAGCGAAGCATGTTATCTCACGGCGATTTATGGCGTTAAGGATTCCCTTGTCCGTGCAATTATTGCAGAAAAATAAGATTGTGTCTTCCTCGCGATAGTCCTTAACCTTGTTCATCGCAAGGAGGAATCTTGCCCAGTAATGATGTACTGTTTCCTGGGGCTCCTGCCTGATATGGGAAAGGTCGCTTGTGTTTGGGTGGGTGGGTGGAATTGAACCCAAACCCCTACCCGATCTGGGATCCAGGGGCCGAGGAGTTTCCGGTTTTGGAAGTTCCGGTTCCGGGATGTTACCCGGTAATCCTGGTCCGCTGTCTGACTCTAAGTTCAGGGATTGGACGTTGTCCTCCCGCGAACGGGCGTTCGGCTCGGAGAGCTCAGGAATCCGGACATAGTTGGTCCTCAAGATAGAGGAAAGGTCGCCGCATTGTTCCTCCACCACTGCAATATGATGGGTGACCGGTGGAGAGTTAATCTCCCTTTGATCGGGTTTTAGCCCAATCCGATCATAGTCCGTAGCGACTCCCAAGGCGGTGATGCGATCCAAGAGCTCGTTTAAGGAGGGGAGCTCCATTGGATCCATATTTTCGGCGAGTGCCGATTTGACGTGGAGGCTGTTTTCGATGACCCGAGAATTCACCATCGGCGTGGCGGCCGAACAGGCAGTCATAATGAACCCGCCTAGACAGAGAGTTTGGCCCACAGCCAAAGCTCCCCCAACAGTAGTACCGTCTTTAAAGACGAGACGAGACATCCTTCCTTCTGGCGACGGCACAGAGGAACTCTCAATGAAAGCACCAATGTCGGTGTCAAAACCGGCGGATCTCGGGTAGGGGGTCCCGAACTGTGCATCTAGGCCGGATGGTAACAGGAGGCAAGGAACACGATGTTTTACCCAGGTTCGGCCCCTCTTGATGGAGGTAAAACCCAACGTCCTGCTTGATTAATATTGATGATATGGTAGTACAAGAGTAGATCTACCACGAGATCGGAGAGGCTAAACCCTAGAAGCTAGCCTATGGTATGATTGTATGTTGTCCTACGGACTAAAACCCTCCGGTTTATATAGACAACGGAGGGGCTAGGTGTCACAGCCCTAGAGCTTGCTTGTAACTAGTGGCATTGCATCCATGCATCATGTCTAAATTTCTTTAAATTTGAATTGGGGAATTGGAGAGCCTCAGAAATCATTTAAAAAAAAGATGATCAACATTAAAAATTGCTTCAAATGTTTCCAAGGAAATGTTCCTTTTCAGCTTTGAAAAATATTGGCAAGAATAAAATGCAAACCAATATTTTTGGAGTGACTGAAACATTTATTTTGGGCCTTTGAATTAATTCAATAACTATTTGCATTGGATATATATTTGATATATAAATAATATATGTCCAATAATACTGGAACATTTTATGTGGTTTGGTATATTTTAGTCCTAGCCACATAACTATTTTCAGGATTTTATAAAATGGTTTAGTATTTTACTAAACTAAAACAACACAGAACAATATTAAAAAAAACAACAGAAATAGGAAAAGCAGAGAGGAGAGAAATCTTACCTGGCGCTCACCTGGTAGCCAACCGGCCCAGCACTGCAGCTGGCCGGCCCAGCCCACCACTGCAGCCCTCCGTCATCTTCCTCCCCTCGTCCCGAAGCAGCTGCGTGCCCGGCGCGCAGGCGAGCTGCGCCAGCTCCTCCCTGCCTGCCTGGCTACCCCCTCGTCGCCCTGGTCGCCTCCCGCGACGCCACGCAACCCCCCCGACACTCTCTCACTCTCCTCGCTCCTCCCCCCTTCTCTGTTTCTCGCACGCAGCCACCGAGCGGAGCTCGTCGCCGCCGTCCACTGCCACCATGGCCACCGGGCCTCCCTCACTTCCCCGACTAGCCCACAAGCTCCGCCACTCCGTCCTCGACCCACCTCACCGAGCCACGCCCCTCCAGAAGCCCCGAAGCGCCGCCCCGACATTTTTCCCCTCCTCGGACCCGCCGGTCGCCGTCGCCCGATTCGTCAGCTCCGGACCGTCCCCGGCCTCGCCGTTGCCTCTACCGGATCCGCTGTGAGCCCCTCTTCCATTCCCCCTCCTCCTCGCGCTCGTTCCCGCACTCTAGCCGCCCTTTTCACCGGAGCCGATTGCTCCTCGCCGCCGGCCATGGCGTGGCCGTGGCCACAGCCACCGCAGCTCGCTCCCGAGCCCACCGTCATGCTCACCACAGTCCCAGGAGCACATAGCACTCACCAACGCCTCCCCTGGCGCCCTGCATCGCCTAACCCGTCGTTGCCGTAGCTCCGGCCGCCCCTAAGTGGTCGCCGCTGTCGACCCCGGCCTCCCTGTGCCCAGCTGTGTGCGCCCCTAGATGCGCGGGAGCACGGGCTCCCTCTCGGTGCCCTCAGCGCGACCAGCCGCGGGCTGTAGCGCCGTCCCGAGCAACTCCGGCGAGGTCTCGCCGTCGCCGTGGTCGCCGGCGTCACCTGCTGACGTGGCTGGCTTAATTAGCCACTAAACGCCGCACCGTGTCACTGACACCTAGGCCCCACGCTTTAATTAATCCTAGTTTATTTTCTGTTTAGTTTAATCTAATTACAGTGGCCCCACCCATCAGTTTTGACCGTGCTGACGTGGCCGTTGACCGGGCCCACAAGTCAGCGGCACTAACCAGCTCCAGTCACTGACCAGTGGACCCCACTGGTCAGGTTTGACCCGGACCAGCCCCTGTTGACCTGCTGACGTCATGCCAACGTCATGCTGACGCAGTAATGTTTTCTGGATTTATTTTTATTCAGAAAATTCCAGAAAATTGTATAAACTTCTAAAAATCGTAGAAATTCAACCGTAACTCCAAATTAAATAATTTATATATGAAAAATTATCAGAAAAATTCGACGAATCCATCTGTATCATTTTCATGCATGTTAGAACAACTTATAGCTGCTGTATAGCACAAATCAATTAAATGGCATTTGAATAATCACATATGGAGTTTGAATTTGAATCTTGTATTCAAACCAACTTCATTTAAATCATAGCTAGGTGCATTAGCCCAAAACACATTCATATTGCCATGTCATAGCATGCATCATATTGTGCATTGCATTGATCGTGTTTCTTCTGTGTTTGCCGATGTTGTTCCCCCTCGGTAGACGTTGTTCCGACGTTGTGATCATTGACACTGATGAAGACTCAATGCTATCTTCAGAAGTGCCAGGCAAGAAAAACCCCCTTGTTCATTCCGATACAATCCCACTCCCTCGCTCCTGCTCTCTTTTACTGCATTAGGACAACAGCGATTCATCTGTTACTTGCTGCGGTAGCTGAACCCCTTTATCCTTTGCAGGACCTGTCATTCCACAGTAAATAGATGAAACCCACTAGTATGAGTAGGAGTTGTTTGAGCCCTGTTGTGCCTACTCATTCATGTTTGTTTGTCATGCCTGCTACTGCTTAGAGTTGAGTCAGGTCTGATTCATCGGGGATGAATCAGAGGTGTGTGAACATGTCCTACTATGTGTGAGCTAAGTGTGTGAACACGATTTGGTAAAAGGTATCGGTGAGAGGCCATGTAGGAGTACATGGTGGGTTGTCTCATTGAAGCCGTCCTCAGGAACTGAGTTCTGTGTTTGTGATCCATGATTCAGCTACTACCATACATTGGGCCCTGAAATATGACCCCGCTCGACTTCTTATTCACCCTTGTCCTCTGTCCAGGAGTTGTAAGTAGTTTCTGGTGTTTGTAGTATGCTGGAGGCCGTGGACAGCGCTGACCGTAGGGGTGGGCTGTGATGCGGTAGGCACGTGGCCGGGTATACTGGGCGCCCGTTTGGTGTCACGGAACCCTGTTCACATCGTTTGGGGCTGTGAGCGAAACTCCGGCCGGATCTCCTCATGGATGGAACCCGAATAGGCGATAAACCTGGACTAGAGACTTGAGTGTTTAGGTAGGTCGTGGTCTACACCCACGTCGGCTTTCGCTTGAAGTCTACCGAGCACATGTCGTGTGCATGCGCTAAGTAGTGGAAACATGTATGAAGAAGTACACCCCTGCAGGGTTAACATCATCTATTCGAATAGCCGTGTCTGCGGAAAAGGACATCTGGGTTGCTTATATCAGTTCATAGACAAGTGAAAGTGGATATTCTAAAATACGCAAGATAAGCGTGAGTGCTATGGATGGCGTTCTCGTAGGGAGACGGGAGCGGATCCATAGTGGTGTATTGATATGGTGAATATGTGGACTCGCGTGCGCCACCTCAAAGAGTTACTTGCAGTCGTAGTTTAGGATAGCCACCGAGTCAAAGCTGGCTTGCTGCAGTTAAACCCCACCATCCCCTTTGTTGATAATGATGCATATGTAGTTAGTTCTGATGTAAGTCTTGCTGGGTACATTTGTACTCACGTTTGCCTATTTTATGTTTTTGCAGAGAGACTTCGGTCTCGCTAGTAGTTCCACGTGGACTTCGACGTTTAGCTTGTTACCTCAGCTACGATCTTGTGCCCTCGGCAGGATCTGGTAGATAGTCAGGCTTTTCAGCCTTTTTCATTTATAGATGTCTGTACCCAGACATGATAGCTTCCGCTTGTGCTTTGACTTGTATGCTCTGAATGTTGGGTCATGAGACCTATGTTTGTAATATCTCGCTCCTCGGAGCCTATTGAATAAATACTTGAGTTGTAGAGTCATGTTGTGATGCCATGTTGTATTTGCACATATCGAGCATATTGTGTGTATGTTATTGAAATGCTTGGTATGTGTGGGATCTGACAACCTAGTTGTTTATCCTTGGTAGCCTCTCTTACCGGGAAATGTCTCCTAGTGTTTCCACTGAGCCATGGTAGCTTGCTACTGCTCCAGAACACTTAGGCTGGCCGGCATGTGTCCTTCTTCGTTCCTGTCTCCGTCCCTTCGGGGAAATGTCACGCGATGAATACCGGAGTCCTGTTAGCCCGCTACAGCCTGGTTCACCGGAGTCCTCCTAGCCCAGTGCTACAGCCTGGATTCACTCGCTGATGACCGACACGTTCGATGCTGGGTCATGGATGCCTGTCCGTGTAAGTCTGTGCCACTTTGGGTTTAGGACTAGCCATGTCAGCCCGGGCTCCTTATCATATGGATGCTAGCGACACTATCATATACGTGTGCCAAAAGGCGCAAACGGTCCCGGGCAAAGGTAAGGCGACACCCGTGGGAATACCGTGCGTGAGGCCGCAAAGTGATATGAGGTGTTACATGCTAGATCGATGTGGCATTGAGTCGGGGTCCTGACAGCATTGGTATCAGAGCTTGACTGCCTGTAGGATTACCAAGCCAAACTGGTCGAAGTTGAGTCTAGAAATTCTTTAGTTATATAAGGGAATTGATTGTGGGATGGAACGTAAGGCTCTTTTTACTCCTTATACCTCATGGCCTTCTGATCTGAGTCAACCTCTTCTCTTCTACGGGGATTAAGAACTAGGCTATCTCTTCTTTCTATCAGGATCATGTGTTACTAATCCGTAGAGTTGTAAGATTGTTGGACGTAAGCCTCAGTTCAGTTCCTACTATCTTCTGTATGTTAACTGTTGATCTCGAGACCTTGATATTGTGCTTCTGAGTGGTTATGCCACCATTTTTGTGAATGTCTCAAATCTTTTCTGAGCATTTACAGCCGTTATGCTGTCCGAGTCATCCCAGGTTTCTAAATAGTCGGATGCATTTGCAAATCCCTTCCTCCTATTTCCGATGTGCCTTTGGTCAGATTAATCACACAAATCAGTGAGTTGAGGTACTTTATTGCCTTGACATATATGTTGGAGCTAGTATTATGACCCTAGGTGTCTTAGGGGATCATCTAGTAATTTAGCCATGATTTGTGTCCCAGAGTGATGATTCTGGCCATCATTCTTGTAAGCATCCCGTGATGCCACTTAGTTAGTAGGCATTTCACTTCTGGGTTTTGAACCCGAGATTCACCCTACTTACTTCATGTTGATAGTAATTGCTAGCTCCCTTAGGTTATTAGTAACCTTTGCGATAGTCCTTGAAGTTCGTGGTATCTTCTTCTTCCAAATACCATGAACTACTTATGGCAGAAGTTCCTCGTTGAACTGAACGATCACAACCAGAGTGCTCTTGATGAGTTCTCCATTATATATTGCGGCTCTGCCAGTTCTACCTTTCTGCATGGGTTATCCGGAAGAAATATGTTGAACTTCGTTCGACATGCTAAACCATGCATCCACAACTCAGAAAATCGTATGTTCCTTGAGTTGTCCCTCTTTACTTGTCTTCTGACCCTCGTCTATCAATTGATAGTCAAGATTATGTGTGCATTCGTTCATCGATGCCTATTACTCTTGTGGTCTGTCAAGCCATTCTATTCCGGAATGACTAGGAGAAACAAACTCCAGTACCTCATCCATATCTAGGATTTGGTCAAAGCAGTTGTATTCCGCAGATCAAAATGCCAATCCAACTTTTGTTCTGTTCCACCTCGGAGTATCACCCTCTTTCATCACAAGAGTATCGTGAGAATTGCACACCCTCTTATGAATTCTTCATACAATGATACTTCTCGCCATCATTATTCATTCCTCGGTTCCGTGTTGTCGCAACCGGGTTGCCGACAAGTGAATCGTGATGTGTGAAATCAATACTCCTAGCAACCTCGTTGCTTGATAGTTAAAGGACAATAATTTCATTCTTAGCGTGTTGGTTTTTGAATCATCCTTCTAAGACTGATTGTGCTACCTAGTCCTTATTTCCTGGTGCACTCTTCGATCAATGAGTTAGGATTTTGACAATCCCTCGCTCTTTTGATCATACCGTCTTGCCCTGAAAAGCAAGATTGTTCTCGAGCTTAGTAACATACCGGTGGTTCACGATATTCCGAATTTCTTCTCGGAAGTATCACCAGGTTGTCGCCTGACCGCTATGTTGATCTCGTGATCAAGTTGGTTTATTCCTGTAAACCACCATTTCTCCAAGAATCCGTGTTGGATACCCCTGAGCTAGTTGGTTAAGCTAAACAACAACTTGGAGAGTTGGAAGATAAAAGCTTGCCTGGCTTAGTCATGTTAAGGGATATCTTTCTGTGTGTGTGTTGAAGAAAGATGATATCTTTATTGGTTGATCCTCGTGATCAATTGTTGGATCTATTATCTTACCCAAACCTTTGATTTGAGTATGGGCGATCGTCAAATCAAATCAGAACCAACGATATTCGTAATGTTGCCTTACTCGTTGTTGTTCCTCGAGCATACACCATTATATCTTTCGGGTCTGACCAATGCTATCACCTTGTTCACGTAATTATGGAATTCCACTAATATGGAAACCTGGATGAATTGTTGTTGAGCCCATTGACAACATCCTTATCTCCTCCATGATTTTGTTGAACATTAAGCTAGTGTTGGAAACTTGTGTAAGCATTATCTTCATGACTCCTTCGTGAAGCATATGTTTGGACAAAAGAAGTGAGTCCCTCTAATTCATGTGCACTTGATGCAAGTTGCCGCCATGAATTTGAGAAGGCTTGTTTTACTTCCTTTGGAATAATACCAAGTCAGTCACGCACATGCGAAGAATTCTGTGGTCTGTTAGACTGATCATCTTCGTTCCATATGTATATCCTAGCACACCAAGCCACTGATTGACTTGTTCAAGGAAAAGAAGTCTATGCTTGGGATCTAATCCATGGACTTGCGTAAAGACTTCGATATCCTCGATGATGGTTCCCCACCTGAACTCGGTAGTGTTTAATTATAAGACTACTACGTGGCCATGCTTGTCTCGGACAACATGTTCATATGTTTGTAGCAGAACCAGCTCATGTTTTGGAGCTTGCTATCGTAATTCATTTCCCGAGAATCTCGCACCGTCATCTCGTCGATTTGTGTTGCAAACTTTCATTTTCTTCCTAGACTCGATGAGTCTGGAATATCCTGACACCAACCAGATCTGAATCTCAGGCAGATATGATGGTTGGAACATTTCCCAAGAACTATAATACTGGTCCCTCGATAACCGGTAAAGTGGATGTCATGGCCAACACACCCAGCCGAAAGACCTATTATTGTAGTATCTTGATTGAAGAAGTTGGCCACCTCCCCATAAGGATTTCGTAGGATTTACCTCCCTAGTTGTTCCTTATGGATTCTTGTGCTCCCGAAGTCTGACCTTTACTTGATGTTCTAGATACCAGACCATTTCTATGAATGGGTTACACTAGCACATCAAGGAGAAGATTAGAAGCGGAGTGCTAAATGTCTCTCGGTCGATCATCCAGATTTTATTTCCTTGGCCCCGCCAAGGGTGAAATCTGAGAAAGTGTTATCTTTCTTTGCATCTGCATCATCCATCATCATTCATCATGGTAGCAAGTTGTGTTGCCAGGATCCTTGACACGGATATTGGTAACATCTTGATGATTATGGAAATGCTCAAGTTCTTGAGAGCACGCGCAAGTGCTAGGTTTTATCGCCGGCACTAACTGGGATTGCTCCTAGTCTCTTCGGTTATGCTATAACCACTCCAACAGTGGAATCACTCTCTACTGCTGAGCTCCTCCCCAGTTACCAGAAACATTCCCAGCATTTGCATTTTGTTCCCAGCTTGCACCGCCAATGTGCCATTCTACCATGGGTCTCTTCCATTTCCGGTGGTAAGCAAATTCATCCATTACGTTGTCTTCAACAAGGTAATCCACATCATCCACGTCCGAGTATGCCATTCTACCGACCCCCTCCAAACGATCGCTCGAGAATTGCCTTAGGCTGGTTTAAAGAGTTTCAACGATCTCTGAATCAAAGGTAATTCTTTTTGCCACTTAAGGGGATATATCTACGAGTCACCATCCCTAAGGTGCCTCGTTGTGGTATCATGGCAACTCAACTCCTCGCCGCGCTGACAACCGTTTACCACCCTGTTAAGTGTGGAATTGTAGTCTACCTGGTAAACCTCCGTCATTTGTTCCACTCCTTTCTGCTAGAGGTGTGCTTCGTCTCTCAGCCCAAGAGATGCTGCTATGTCTCATTCCGTGAGTTAATCCTGAGTTGTTCGACCTTCGAGAAGAACAATTCTTTTAGGGTCTCTCCTTCCTCTCGTTGTCATGATAGTTGGAGTTCTCAGAGTAAGACTTCGAGACAATGATGGTGAACGAATCAACGTTCAGTTGAAGTGCAACCTGGATCGTGAAGATTGTGCTAGTTTGCGTTCTCCCTTCACCTTATCCTACGCTTGAATCTCGGAACGAGATTTTTGTTTAGTGGGGGTGAGTTGTCACAGCCCTAGAGCTTGCTTGTAACTAGTGGCATTGCATGCATGCATCATGTCTAAATTTCTTTAAATTTGAATTGGGGAATTGGAGAGCCTCAGAAATCATTTAAAAAAAAGATGATCAACATTAAAAATTGCTTCAAATGTTTCCAAGGAAATGTTCCTTTTCAGCTTTGAAAAATATTGGCAAGAATAAAATGCAAACCAATATTTTTGGAGTGACTGAAACATTTATTTTGGGCCTTTGAATTAATTCAATAACTATTTGCATTGGATATATATTTGAAATATAAATAATATATGTCCAATAATACTGGAACATTTTATGTGGTTTGGTATATTTTAGTCCTAGCCACATAACTATTTTCAGGATTTTATAAAATGGTTTAGTATTTTACTAAACTAAAACAACACAGAACAATATTAAAAAAAACAACAGAAATAGGAAAAGCAGAGAGGAGAGAAATCTTACCTGGCGCTCACCTGGTAGCCAACCGGCCCAGCACTGCAGCTGGCCGGCCCAGCCCACCACTGCAGCCCTCCGTCATCTTCCTCCCCTCGTCCCGAAGCAGCTGCGTGCCCGGCGCGCAGGCGAGCTGCGCCAGCTCCTCCCTGCCTGCCTGGCTACCCCCTCGTCGCCCTGGTCGCCTCCCGCGACGCCACGCAACCCCCCCGACGCTCTCTCACTCTCCTCGCTCCTCCCCCCTTCTCTGTTTCTCGCATGCAGCCACCGAGCGGAGCTCGTCGCCGCCGTCCACTGCCACCGGGCCTCCCTCGCTTCGCCGACTAGCCCACAAGCTCCGCCACTTCGTCCTCGACCCACCTCACCGAGCCACGCCCCTCCAGAAGCCCCGAAGCGCCGCCCCGACATTTTTCCCCTCCTCGGACCCGCCGGTCGCCGTCGCCCGATTCGTCGGCTCCGGACCGTCCCCGGCCTCGCCGTTGCCTCTACCGGATCCGCTGTGAGCCCCTCTTCCATTCCCCCTCCTCCTCGCGCTCGTTCCCGCACTCTAGCCGCCCTTTTCACCGGAGCCGATTGCTCCTCGCCGCCGGCCATGGCGTGGCCATGGCAACAGCCACCGCAGCTCGCTCCTGAGCCCATCGTCATACTCACCACAGTCCCAGGAGCACATAGCACTCACCAACGCCTCCCCTGGCGCCCTGCATCGCCTAACCCGTCGTTGCCGTAGCTCCGGCCGCCGCCTAAGTGGTCGCCGCCGTTGACCCCGGCCTCCCTGTGCCCAGCTGTGTGCGCCCCTAGATGCGCGGGAGCACGGGCTCCCTCTCGGTGCCCTCAGCGCGACCAGCCGCGGGCTGTAGCGCCGTCCCGAGCAACTCCGGCGAGGTCTCGCCGTCGCCGTGGTCGCCGGCGTCACCTGCTGACGTGGCTGGCTTAATTAGCCACTAAACACCGCACCGTGTCACTGACACCTAGGCCCCACGCTTTAATTAATCCTAGTTTATTTTCTGTTTAGTTTAATCTAATTACAGTGGCCCCACGCGTCAGTTTCGACCGTGCTGACGTGGCCGTTGACCGGGCCCACACGTCAGCGGCACTAACCAGCTCCATTCACTGACCAGTGGACCCCACTGGTCAGGTTTGACCCGGACCAGCCCCTGTTGACCTGCTGACGTCATGCCAACGTCATGCTGACGCAGTAATGTTTTCTGGATTTATTTTTATTCAGAAAATTCCAGAAAATTGTATAAACTTCTAAAAATCGTAGAAATTCAACCGTAACTCCAAATTAAATAATTTATATATGAAAAATTATCAGAAAAATTCAAGGAATCCATCTGTACCATTTTCATGCATGTTAGAACAACTTATAGCTGTTGTATAGCACAAATCAATTAAATGGCATTTGAATAATCACATATGGAGTTTGAATTTGAATCTTGTATTCAAACCAACTTCATTTAAATCATAGCTAGGTGCATTAGCCCAAAACACATTCATATTGCCATGTCATAGCATGCATCATATTGTGCATTGCATTGATCGTGTTTCTTCTGTGTTTGCCGATGTTGTTCCCCCTCGGTAGACGTTGTTCCGACGTTGTGATCATTGACACTGATGAAGACTCAATGCTATCTTCAGAAGTGCCAGGCAAGCAAAACCCCCTTGTTCATTCTGATACAATCCCACTCTCTCGCTCCTGCTCTCTTTTACTGCATTAGGACAACAACGATTCATCTGTTACTTGCTGCGGTAGCTGAACCCCTTTATCCTTTGCATGACCTGTCATTCCACAGTAAATAGATGAAACCCACTAGTATGAGTAGGAGTTGTTTGAGCCCTGTTGTGCCTACTCATTCATGTTTGTTTGTCATGCTTGCTACTGCTTAGAGTTGAGTCAGGTCTGATTCATCGGGGATGAATCAGAGGTGTGTGAACATGTCCTACTATGTGTGAGCTAAGTGTGTGAACACGATTTGGTAAAAGGTATGGGTGAGAGGCCATGTAGGAGTACATGGTGGGTTGTCTCATTGAAGCCGTCCTCAGGAACTGAGTTCTGTGTTTGTGATCCATGATTCAGCTACTACCATACATTGGGCCCTGAAATATGACCCCGCTCGACTTCTTATTCACCCTTGTCCTCTGTCCAGGAGTTGCAAGTAGTTTCTGGTGTTTGTAGTATGCTGGAGGCCGTGGACAGCGCTGACCGTAGGGGTGGGCTGTGATGCGGTAGGCACGTGGCCGGGTATACCGGGCGCCCGTTTGGTGTCATGGAACCCTGTTCACATCGTTTGGGGCTTTGAGCGAAACTCCGGCCGGATCTCCTCATGGATGGAACCCGAATAGGTGATAAACCTGGACTAGAGACTTGAGTGTTTAGGTAGGTCGTGGTCTACACCCACGTCGGCTTTCGCTTGAAGTCTGCCGAGCACATGTCGTGTGCAGACGCTAAGTGGTGGAAACATGTATGAAGAAGTACACCCCTGCAGGGTTAACATCATCTATTCGAATAGCCGTGTCCGCGGAAAAGGACTTCTGGGTTGCTTATATCAGTTCATAGACAAGTGAAAGTGGATATTCTAAAATACGCAAGATAAGCATGAGTGCTATGGATGGCGTTCTCGTAGGGAGACGGGAGCGGATCCATAGTGGTGTATTGATATGGTGAATATGTGGACTCGCGTGCGCCACCTCAAAGAGTTACTTGCAGTCGTAGTTTAGGATAGCCACCGAGTCAAAGCTGGCTTGCTGCAGTTAAACCCCACCATCCCCTTTGTTGATAATGATGCATATGTAGTTAGTTCTGATGTAAGTCTTGCTGGGTACATTTGTACTCACGTTTGCCTATTTTATGTTTTTGCAGAGAGACTTCGGTCTCGCTAGTAGTTCCACGTGGACTTCGACGTTTAGCTTGTTACCTCAGCTACGATCTTGTGCCCTCGGCAGGATCTGGTAGATAGTCAGGCTTTTCAGCCTTTTTCATTTATAGATGTCTGTACCCAGACATGATAGCTTCCGCTTGTGCTTTGACTTGTATGCTCTGAATGTTGGGTCATGAGACCTATGTTTGTAATATCTCGCTCCTCGGAGCCTATTGAATAAATACTTGAGTTGTAGAGTCATGTTGTGATGCCATGTTGTATTTGCACATATCGAGCATATTGTGTGTATGTTATTGAAATGCTTGGTATGTGTGGGATCTGACAACCTAGTTGTTTATCCTTGGTAGCCTCTCTTACCGGGAAATGTCTCCTAGTGTTTCCACTGAGCCATGGTAGCTTGCTACTGCTCCGGAACACTTAGGCTGGCCGGTATGTGTCCTTCTTCGTTCCTGTGTCTGTCCCTTCGGGGAAATGTCACGCGATGAATACCAGAGTCCTGTTAGCCCGCTACAGCCCGGTTCACCGGAGTCCTGCTAGCCCAGTGCTACAGCCTGGATTCACTCGCTGATGACCGACACGTTCGATGCTGGGTCATGGATGCCTGTCCCTGTAAGTCTGTGCCACTTGGGGTTTACGACTAGCCATGTCAGCCCGGGCTCCTTATCATATGGATGCTAGCGACACTATCATATATGTGTGCCAAAAGGCGCAAACGGTCCCGGGCAAAGGTAAGGCGACACCTGTGGGAATACTGTGCGTTAGGCCGCAAAGTGATATGAGGTGTTACATGCTAGATCGATGTGGCATTGAGTCGGGGTCCTGACACTAAGGTTACACAAGGTCGGTTACAAAGGAGGAGATATACATATCCGTATTGCCTAGCTTGCCTTCCACGCTAAGCAGAGTCCCATCCGGACACGAGATGAAGTCTTCAATCTTGTATCTTCATAATCCAACAGTCCGGACGAAAGATATAGTCCGGTTGTCCGGAGACCCCATAATCCAGGACTCCCTCAGTAGCCCCCAAACCAGGCTTCAATGACGACGAGTCCGGCATGCAATATTGTCTTCGGCATTGCAAGGTGGGTTCTTCTCCAATTTCCAAGTGTGTGTAAATAGTATCTGGCCCCATAAATGTCCTCTTTGCTTCTGCGCCCAATAAGGGCAATTTCTCGAACATATACGAGGCGCCAGGGCATTTTTACATTCACCCTCCTAGATAGATAAATAAATTATCTATTAAAGGGATTGGGATTCTTAGATCCGATCCACACCATCCTCCCCTCAGCGAGAATCCATCAGAGTGCATTTCTTAAAGATCCATTCCAGCATGGCCAACCTCCGCAGCTCCTCCTCCCGCCCCCGTAGCCCTAAGCTTGGTGATTGGGAGAGATGTTCAGTTCCACATAGTCGATTGGTCGAACTGCAGACCAAAGGATTTCTTCCTCCGGCATACATGGTGCCCGTTCGAGCCGGGCTCGCCACCTACAATGGTTGGGAGCAAGCGGAGAACTTTCCCTATCCCTCCATGGGGGAACGGGTTTGCTTGTTCCTTACTTACTAAGGGGACTCGGATTTCCAATTCACCCGTTCCTCCGTGGGCTCCTGGAGTTCTACAGCCTCCAACTACACAATCTCACACCTGCCTCCATCCTACACATCGCCGGCTATGTTGCTCTCTATGAGTTGTTCCTGGGCTGCGAGGCTCACTTCAAGCTGTGGAAAAGGCTATTTTGCCTTGTCCCTTGCACACAGAGGGAATCACTTTATCAAGTGGGCGGAGCCGAAGTATGGCACATCGCCGACACCGGATATCTGTCCGGTACCCCGAAGAAGCCATCCGAAGACTGGCCTTCAGAATGGTTTTATATGGAGGACAGAGGGAGTCCTGGATTAGGGGGTGTCCGGGTAGCCGGACTATACCTTCAGCCGGACTCCAGGACTATGAAGATACGAGATTGAAGACTTCGTCCCGTGTCCGGATGGGACTTTCCTTGGCATGGAAGGCAAGCTTGGCGATGCGGATATTTAGATCTCCTACCATTGTAACCGACTTTGTGTAACCCTAACCCTCTCCGGTGTCAATATAAACCGGAGGGGTTTAGTATGTAGGACAACTTCATCATACAACAATCATACCATAGGCTAGCTTGTAGGGTTTAGCCTCCTTGATCTCGTGGTAGATCTACTCTTGTACTACCCATATCATCAATATTAATCAAGCAGGACGTAGGGTTTTACCTCCATCAAGAGGGCCCGAACCTGGGTAAAACATCGTGTTCCTTGCCTCCTGTTACCATCCGGCCTAGACACACAGTTCGGGACCCCCTACCCGAGATCCGCCGATTTTGACACCGACATTGGTGCTTTCATTGAGAGTTCCTCTGTGCCGTCGCAATCAGGAAGGATGCCTCTTCCTGTCTTTAAAGACGGCGCCGTTACTAAGGGAGCCTTGGATGTCGGCCAAACTCTCCGGCTTGGCGGTTTTCTTATGACCGCCTGTTCGGCCGTTGCGCCGACGGTGACCTCTCGGGTCATCAAAAGCAATCTTCACGTCAGCTCGGAACTCGTTGAGCAGTTAGATCCAATGGAGCTCTCTTCCGTAAAGGAGATCTTGGATCGCATCGCCGCCTTGGGGGTAACTACGGATTATGACAAGGTTGGGCTTAAACCCGATCTAAGAGAAATTAATTCTCCCCAAGTCACCCATCACGTTGCCGTGGTAGAGGCACAGTGCGGCGACTCTTCATCTATCTTAAGGACTAGCTACGTCCGGATTCCCGATCCCTCCAAGCCGGATACCCGCGGAGGGGAGGATGTAACTCAAGACCTGAACTTAGAATCAGGCAACGGGCTAGATTCACTGGACAACATCCAAGAATCCAAACTTTAGAGTTCGGAAACTCCTTGTCCTCTGAGTCTTAGATTGGGTGAAGCTCCGGATTTAATTCTGCCCACCCACCCAAACATAAGCGATCTATCCCAAATCAGGCAGAAGCCCAAAGAAACAGTACATCATTACTGGGCAAGGTTCCTCCTGGTTATGAACAGGATAAAGGACTGCCGCGAGGAAGACCCAATCTCAATCTTTTGCAATAATTGCATGGACAAGGGAATCCTCAACGCCACAGGTTGTCGTGATATTACACGCTTCTCTGACTTGGCATCCATATACAAAAGTACTGTGCGATGGAAAGCGCCCGGAAAACCGAAACTAAATTTTGGGACAATCCGACCCTGAATAGAAGCCTCTCCGAAATAAAAGGGTGCATCATCATCAGACACCCGGGTTAAAAACCAAAAAACCAAAACCCTCTACAGGGCATGGAACCGTACTGGAGGGATGGCTTAATGGACCCTGTAAAATTCATAGTACAGAGGACGGCACACCAACTCATAGCCTTAGAGCATGTTGGATACTCTGGCAGGTGGCCAAAAGGGGCGAAGATCTCCTAATTCCGGAGGCCACAGAAAACCACCTCAGGGACTCCAGTACAGTTTTAACAGTCTTCGAGACTTTCGCATCAAATAATATGCGAAAAAGAACACTCCGCAGCCTCGCTGAAGTCTATCAAGTAGCAACAATAAACCCATGGAGTGACACGGCTATTACTTTTAATGCCAGTGATGAACCTAAAATCCGAACAGCTCGAGCACCAGCCGCATTGGTACTCAGTCCTATAGTGGACGGATTTCGCCTCACCAAGGTACTCATGGACGGAGGCAGCGGATTGAACCTCATTTATGAGGAAACCCTTCAAAAAATGGAATTAGACTGGAACCGCATTGAGCAAAGCAGCACAACCTTTAGAGGAATAATCCCCAGTCAGGAAGCGCGCTGTGCAGGAAAAATCACACTAGATGTGGTGTTCGGCACGCCGGATAATTATAGATCCAAAGAGGTCACATTCCAAGTGGCCACGTTCAGTAGCGGATACCACGCTCTGCTGGGGCGGGAAGCGTTTACAATCTTCCAAGCAATACCCCATTACGGGTACATGAAGCTCAAGATGCCCGGGCAGAACGGAATCATCACTCTCGCTAGTGATCCGGACATAGCACTCCGCGCCGAAAACAAGACAACCGCATTGGCCCTTGAGGCATTGTCCGAAGCCATAGCGGCTGAGGAACTGACTACGCTGCGCTCCATGATAAACAGAGACGATGTGATACTCGATAAAAGATCCAAGTCCACCTCCTTTAAACCAGCGGATGAAATAGTCAAATTCCAGGTCCATCCAACGGACCCCAATAAAACAGCTTCCATCGGGGCACGATTAAACCCCGATGTAGACGCCGCACTGCGAGAATTCCTACGGGAGAACTGGAAATTTTTGCCTGGCACCCTTCAGACATGCCAGGAATCCCACGCAGGCTGGCCGAACACAGCTTAAATATCCTAAAAGGATTCAAACCTATCAAACAAGCCCTTCGGCGTTTCTCTGAGCCCAAGAGACAGGCAATGGGAGAGGAGCTAGCCAAACTATTGGAGGCCGGATTCATCAGAGATATAAAACATTTGGACTGGCTAGCAAACTTAGTGATGGTACCAAAGAAGGACAAATCCTGGCGCCTGTGCGTTGACTTCAAAACCTTAACAAGGCTTGCCCAAAGGATCCCTTCCCCCTCCCCCGCATCGATCAAATTATCGACGCCACTACAGGACACGATTCGCTGTGCTTCCTCGACGCATACTCCGATTACCATCAAATCAAGATGGCCGGGTCAGACCAAGCTGCAACGGCATTCATCACCCCATACGGCCCATTCTGCTTCAACACAATGCCTTTCGGGCTCAAAAACGCCGGCGCAACATATCAGTGCATGATTCAGACATGTCTGGCAAACCAGATCGGCAAAACAGTAGAGGCATACGTGTATGATGTGGTCGTAAAAACAAGACATGTCGAATCTCTAGTAGACGACTTGAGGCTTACATTTGACAACCTCTGAGCATATGACATCAAGCTAAATCCGGAAAAATGCGTTTTCGGCGTTCCAGCCAGAAAGCTCTTGGGCTTCATTGTATCCGGTACAGGAATCGAAGCAAATCCAGCCAAGATCCGAGCTTTGTCACAATTTGATATCCCAAAGGACCTCAAACAAATACAAAAATTAACCGGATGTGTGGCGGCTCTAAGCCGCTTTATGTCCCGGTTGGGAGAAAAGGCGCTACCCCTCTATCGCTGTCACATCCCTAGCTTTATCCTGGCCATGGACTAGCTTGGTTGCTGCATCATGTTTAAATTCAAATGAAACTTGAATTGAGGAATATTGGAAGCCTCAAAACCCTAAATAAAAGAGGGGCAAAAACCCTAGAAATCTCATTCATTGCTCCAAAAGGCTCTTCTTAAATGTTTGATAATTTTTGGTAAGGGTTCTGGTCCCAACCAAAATATTGAACATTTTTAAGGATTTATCTTTGGGACTTTGAATTTAAATCTTTAGCTATTTGAATTTGAATTATATTCATATAATTAGAATATAATTTCAAATACCCCTGAAATATTTTATGAGCTTTTTGGAAAAGTCCATCTAGCAACATAAATTATTCAGAGGATATTTGGCACTGTTTTGAATTTGTTTAAATTTGAAAACAGTGGCAAAGAATTAAAAGAAAACAAAACAGAACAAAATAATAGGAGTAGAACTTACCTGGCCTTACCTGGTAGCCCACCAGCCGGCCCAGTTTCCCCCCCCCACCAGCGCGGCCCAGCCCACCTTCCCCCCTTGTCCTCTTCTTCCTCTGCCAGAAGGCAGAGGCGAGGCGTGGCGCGCGCCCGAGCGTCCCGGCCACCTCCTGCTTCGCGCTGGAGGCCGCCCTTCGTCCTAATTCGCGCCACGACGACGCCCCGTGTCCCCTCTCTCCTTTCCCTCACTCGCTGCATCCCCTCTCCCTCTTCTGTCTCTCTCCCTCGCTCATCCCCGGATGCACCGAGGCCGCCGACGAGTACCACCGGAGCCACCAGCATCCCCACGCCCAGCCAGTTAGGCCACGAGCTCCGCCTTGGATCCGGGAAGCTCTACCACGACGCACGCGACGCCAGGTGCCCTGAAGCCACGCCATCACCGCCATCTTCATCGCCACGGCCGGCGATCGCCGCCGTTCGATTCGCAGCACCGAAGACGTCCCCGAGCTCGCCGAGGCCACCACTGCACCCGCTGTGAGCTCCTGTGTTGATTTCCCCTCTTCCCGTGCCCCACCTCCCTCTCTAGCTAGCCCCACCACTTGCCCGAGAATCTCTCGCCGCCGGCCATGGCGTGGCCGTGGCCACAGCCACCCCAGCTCGTATCCGAGGCCACGGTCGTGCTCATCGTGATCTCGGGAGTCCGTAGCACGCCCCAGCCCCTCCTGCCGTGCTCCCTAACCCCGACCCCAGGATTGCCCGAGCTGCTGCCGCCGCTAAACCTCGTCGCCGACCACTTTTCCGGCCACCCCAGCACCTGTCACCGCCACCACTAGATGCGCGCCACTGCGCGCGTTCGAATGCAACAAACCGCGGCCGAAACGATGCCATGTGGCTCGTTTCCGAGCCCTCCGCCGCGTCTGGACTCGCCGGCGGCTAAACGCCGGCGACCGCTGACCCGATGACCGGCGTGGGTTGACCCACTGCCGGGTTTGACCCCCCCCCCTCTCTCTCACTGACCTGCGGGCCCGCCCGGCTAATTAGGCTAGGATTAATGTTAACTAAATATTAGTTAGTTCATTAGACACTGACATGTGGGCCCTAGTGCCCTAATCCTTAATTAAACTAAAATAAACCCCTGTTAACCCCCTGTCACTGACCAGTGGGCCCCACTGGTCAGGTTTGACCCGGACCAGCCCCTGTTGACTATG
>NC_057797.1:497769965-497777130 GCF_018294505.1 Triticum aestivum
ACCCCCCCCTGACGCTGACCAGTGGGCCCAACCCCCCCCTAACCTTTTAATTAAACTAAATAAACCCCTGTTAACCCCCTGTCACTGACCAGTGGGCCCCACTGGTCAGGTTTGACCTGGAGGCGCCCTGTTGACCTGCTGACGTCAAGGTGATGTCATGCTGACGCATTAAATGATTTTTTGGATTTAAAAATAAATCAGAAATTCCAGAAAATGCCTAAAACTTCCAAAATTCATAGAAAATTAACCGTAACTCCAAATTAAATAATTTATATATGAAAAATTATCAGAAAAATTCAAGGAATCCATCTGTACCATTTTCATGCATGTTAGAACAACTTATAGATGCTGTTTAGCACAAATCATATAAATGGCATTTGAATAATCACATATGGAGTTTGAATTTGAATCTTGGATTCAAACCAACTTCATTTAATCTGGTTTTAGGTGCATTAGCCCAAAACACATTCATATTGCCATGTCATAGCATGCATCATATTGTGCATTGCATTGATTGTGTTCCTTTCTGTGTTGCCGCTATTTGTCCCCTGTCGATAGATGTGATACCGATGACGTGATCGTTGACACTGATGAAGACTCAATGTTATCTTCAGAAGTGCCAGGCAAGCAAAACCCCCTTGTTCATTCCGATACCATCCTACTCTCTCGCTCCTGCTCTCTTTTACTGCATTAGGACAACAACGACATATTTGTTACTTGCTGCGGTAGCTGAACCCCTTTGTCCTTTGCATGACCTGTCATTGCCACAGTAAATAGATGAAACCCACTAGCATGAGTAGGAGTTGTTTGAGCCCTGTTGTGCCTACTCATTCATGTTTGTTTGTCATGCCTGCTACTGCTTAGAGTTGAGTCAGGTCTGATTCATCGGGGATGAATCAGAGGTGTGTGAACATGTCCTACAGTGTGTGAGCTAAGTGTGTGAACACGTTTTGGTAAAGGTAGCGGTGAGGGGCCATGTAGGAGTACATGGTGGGTTGTCTCATTGCAGCCGTCCTCAGGAACTGAGTTCTGTGTTTGTGATCCATGATTCAGCTACTACCACACATTGGGCCCGAAATCAATGGACCCTCTCGGCTTCTTAATCACCCTTGTCCTCTGTCCAGGAGTTGCAAGTAGTTTCTGGTGTTTGTAGTATGCTGGAGGCCGTGGACAGCGCTGACCGTAGGGGTGGGCTGTGATGCGGTAGGCACGTGGCCGGGTAAACCGGGCACCCGTTTGGTGTCACGGAACCCTGTTCACATCGTTTGGGGCTGTGAGCGAAACTCCGGCCGGATCTCCTCATGGATGGAACCCGAATAGGCGATAAACCTAGACTAGAGACTTAGATGATTAGGTAGGTCGTGGCCGACACCCACGTTGGGCTTCCGCTTGAAGGTTGCCGAGTACATGTCGTGTAAACGGCGGTAAGTGGTGAGAGCGTGTGTGAATAAGTACACCCCTGCAGGGTTAACATCATCTATTCGAATAGCCGTGTCCACGGAAAAGGACCTCTGGGTTGCTTATATCAGTTCATAGACAAGTGAAAGTGGATACTCTAAAATACGCAAGATAAGCGTGAGTGCTATGGATGGCGTTCTCGTAGGGAGACGGGAGCGGATCCATAGTGGTGTATTGATATGGTGAATATGTGGACTCGTGTGCGCCACCTCAAAAGTTACATTGCAGTCGTAGTTTAGGATAGCCACCGAGTCAAAGCTGGCTTGCTGCAGTCAAACTCCACCATCCCCTTTGTTGATAATGATGCATATGTAGATAGTTCTGATGTAAGTCTTGCTGGGTACATTTGTACTCACGTTTGCCTATTTTATGTTTTGCAGAGAGACTTCGGTCTCGCTAGTAGTTTCATGTGGACTTCGACGTTTAGCTTGATACCTCAGCTACGATCTTGTGCCCCGGCAGGATCTGATAGATAGTCAGGCTTCTCAGCCTTTTTCATTTATAGATGTCTGTACTCAGACATGATAGCTTCCGCTTGTGCTTTGACTTGTATGCTCTGAGTGTTGGGTCATGAGACCCATGTTTGTAATATCTCGCTCCTCGGAGCCTAATGAATAAAGTACTTGTGTCGTAGAGTCATGTTGTGATGCTTCGTTGTATTTGCACATATCGAGCATACTGTGTGTGTGATTGAAATGCTTGGTATGTGTGGGATCTGACTATCTAGTTGTTTATCTTTAGTAGCCTCTCTTACCGGGAAATGTCTCCTAGTGTTACCGCTGAGCCATGGTAGCTTGCTACTGCTCTGGAACACTTAGGCTGGCCGGCATGTGTCCTTCTTCGTTCCTGTGTCTGTCCCTTCGGGGAAATGTCACGCTTTGAGTACCGGAGTCCTGTTAGCCCGCTACAGCCAGGTTTACCGGAGTCCTGCTAGCCCAGTGCTACAGCCCGGACCCACTTGCTGATGACCGACACGTTCGAAGCTGGGTCATGGATGCCTGTCCCTGTAAGTCTGTGCCACTTTGGGTTTACGACTAGTCATGTCAGCCCGGGCTCTTTATCATATGGATGCTAGCGACACTATCATATACGTGAGCCAAAAGGCGCAAACGGTCCCGGGCAAAGGTAAGGCGACACCCGTGGGAACACCGTGCGTGAGGCCGCAAAGTGATATGAAGTGTTACTGGCTAGATCGATGTGACATCGAGTCGGGGTCCTGACAGCGTTGGTATCAGAGCTTGACTGCCTGTAGGATTACCAAGCCAAACTGGTCGAAGTTGAGTCTAGAAATTCTTAGTTATATAAGGGAATTGATTGTGGGATGGAACGTAAGGCTCTTTTTACTCCTTATACCTCATGGCCTTCTGATCTGAGTCATCATCTTCTCTTCTACGGGGATTAAGAACTAGGCTATCTCTTCTTTCTATTAGGATCACGTGTTACTAATCCGTAGACTTATAAGATTGTTGGATTTAAGCTTGAGTTCAGTTTCTACTACTTCCGTATGTTAACTGTTGATCTCGAAACCTTGATATTGTGCTTCTGAGTGGTTATGCCACCATTTTTGTGAATGTCTCAAATCTTTTCTGAGCATTTACAGCCGTTATGCTGTCCGAGTCACCCCACGTCTCTAAATAGTCTGATGCATTTGCAAAATCCTTTCCCTCTGGTTTCGATGTTCCTTTGTGCCAGCTCAATTACACTAATTGTTGAGTTGAGGTACTCCGTTACCTTGGCATATATGTTGGAGATATTATTATGACCCTAGGTGTCTTAGGGGATCATCTAGTAATCTAGCCATGATCTGTGTTCCCAGTGTGATGATTCTGGTTTTTATTCTCGGAAGCATCCCGTGATGCTACTTGGTAGTAGGTATTCTATTTCTGGGTTTTGAACCCGAGATTCACTCTACTTACTTCATGTTGATAGTGTTTGCTAGTTCCTTTAGGATATTAGTAACCTTGCGATAGTCCTGGAGGTCCGTGGTATTTCCTTCTTCCAAATACTATGAACCGCTTATGGCAGATGTTTATTGGATCAAAAGATCACAATTAGAGTACTCTTGAGGAGTTCTCCATTCATAAATCGTGACTCTGCCAGTTCTACCTTTCTGCATGGGTTATCCGGAAGAAATATGTTGAACTTGGTTCGACATACTAATCTATGCATCCACAACTCAGAAAGTTATATGTTCCTTTGAGTTGTTCTCTTTAGTTGCATTCTGACCCTCGTCTATCAATTGATAGTCAAGAGTATGCGTGCGTTCGTTCATCGATGCCTATGACTCTTGTGGTCTGTCAAGCCATTCTATTCCGGAATGACTAGGAGAAACAAACTCCAGTACCTCTTCCATATCTAGGATTGGGTCAAAGAAGTTGTGCTCCGCAGATCAAATTGCTAATCCAGCTTTTGGTTCTGTTCTACCTTGGAGTATTACCATCTTTATATCGGGATTGTTATAGGAATTGCACCCCATCCTATGAACTCCTGGTACAGTGATACTTCTTGCCGTCATTAGTCATTCCTCGGTCTTCGTGTTGATGCAACCGGAAATACCGACAAATGAATTGTGATGTGTGAAATCAATACGCCTAGCAACCTCGTTGCTGGGTAGTTAAAGGACAATAATTTTATTCTTAGTATGTTGGTTACTGAATCATCATTCTAAGATTGATCGTGCTACCTAGTCCATTCTCCTGGTTCACTCCTCGATCGATGAGTTAGGATTATTTCAAATTCTTGCTCTATTGATCATATCGTCTTGCCCTGAAAAGCAAGATTGTTCTCGAGCTTAGTAACATACCGGTGGCTCGTGATTCTCTGAATATCTTCTCAGAAGTATTACCAGGTTGTCACCTGACCGCTATGTTGAGCTCGTGATCAAGTTGGTTCATCCTGTAAACCACCCTTTCTCCAAGAATCCGTGTTGGATACCCCTGAGCTAGTTGGTTAAGCTAGACAACAACTTGGAGAGTTGGAAGATAAAGACTTGTCTGACTTAGTTCGTTCCAAAGGGATATTCTTGTGTAGTGTGTGTTGAAGAAAGATGATATCTTCATCGATTGGTCCCAGTGATCAGTTGCTGGACCTATTGTCTTATCAATCCCTTGATTTGAGTGTGGGCTATCGTCAAATCAAATCAGTACCAACGATGCTCGTAATGTTGTCCTACTCGTGGTTGATCCCTCGAGCATACACCATTACATCTTTGGTCTGACCAATACTATCACCGTGTTCACATGATGGTGGAAGTCCAGTGATATGGAAATTTCGATGAGTTGCTGTTGAGCCCATCAGTAGCATTTTGTCTCCCCCCATGAATCATGTTGAACATCAACCTAGTGTTGGAAACTTTTGAAAGCATTTCTTCATGCTAACTCATGAAGTATTTGTTTGATGAAAGAAGTGACTTACTCTTATACATGTGCATCTGATGCAAGTTGCCGCCGTGAATTTGAGAAAGTTAGTTTTGCTTTCTCTGGAATCATCCCAAATCAGTCATGCATACGTGCGAAGTATTCTGTGGTCTGGAGATTTGCAACCTCCATGCTATATGTATATCCTAGCACACCAAGCCACTGATTGAGTTGTTCAAAGATAAAGGAGTCTGTCCAAGGTGAACTCTTTGGATTTCCACGCGTGGAGACTTCGATGTCCTTAATGATGGTTTCCCCTCCTGAACTCGGTAGTGTTTTATTATAAGACTACCACGTGGTCATGTTTGTCTGGGACAGCGTGTTCACATGTTGTAGCAGAACCAGCTCATGTTTTGGAGCTTACTATCGTAGTTCATCTCCCGAGAATCTCGCAACGTCATCTCGTCGATTTGTGTTGCAAACTTTCATTTTTCTTTCTAGACTTGATGAGTCTGGGATATCCTGACACCAACCAGATCTGAATCTCAGGCAGATATGATGGGTTGGAACATTTCCCAAGAACTATAATATTGGTCTCTCGATAACCGGTAAGGTGGATGTCGTGGCCAACACACCCATCCGGTAGACCTATTATTATAGTATCTTATTTGATGGAATTGGCCACCTCCCCATAGGGATTTCGTAGGATTTACTCCCTAGTTGCCCCTATGGATCTTGTGTTCCCGAAGTCCGACCTTTACCTGATGTTCTAGATACCAAACCATTTCAATGAATGGGATACACTAGCACATCAAGGAGAACATTAGACGCGGAGTGCTAAATGTCTCTCGGTCGATCATCCAGATTTTATTTCCTTGGCCCCGCCAAGGGTGAAATCTGAGAAGGTGTTATCTTCCTTTGCATCTGCATCGTCCATCGCTATTCATCATGGTAGTATGTTGTGTTGTCAGCACCCTTGACACGGATGTTGGTAAAACCTTGATGAATGTGGAAATGCTTAAGTTCTTGAGAGCACGCACAAGCGCTACGTCTTATCATCGGCACTAGCTAGGATTGCCCCAGATTCTTCGGTTATGCTATAACCACTCCAACAGTGAATTCACTCTCTATTGTTGGGTTCTTCCCCAGTTACCAGAATCATTCCCAGCATTTGCATTTTGTTCCCAGCTTGCACCGCCAATGTGCCATTCTACCATGGGTCTCTTCCATTTCCGGTGATAAGCAAATTCATCCATTACGTTGTCTTCAACAAGGTAATCCACATCATCCAAGTTTGAGTATGCCATTCTACCGACCCCCTCCAAACGATCACTCGAGAATTGTCTTAGGCTGGTTTAAAGAGTTTCAATGATCTCTGAATCAAAAGTAATTCTTTTTGCCACTTAAGGTAATACTCTACGATCACCTTCCTCCAGGATGTTTCGTCGTGGTATCATGGCAACTCAACTCTTCGATACGTTGGCAATCGTTTACCACCTTCTTAAGCGTGGAATCGTTGTCTACCTAGTGAACCTTCGTCATCTGTTCCACTCCATTTCTTCAAATCTGTGCTTCGTCTCCCAGCTCAAGAGATGTTGCTATGTCTCATTCCGTGAGTTGTTCGATCTTCGAGAAGATCGACCCTTCTAGAGTCTCTTTCCCTCTAGGTCATGTTGGCAGGATTTCTCAGAGCAAGACGACAAGACAAAGATGGTGATCGAATCAACGTTTCTATGAAGTGCAACCTGGATCGTGAAGATTATACTAGTTGCGTTTACCTTTCACCTTACCCTACGCTTGAATCTCGAGACGAGATTCTTGTTTAGTGGGGGTGAGTTGTCACATCCCTAGCTTTATCCTGGCCATGGACTAGCTTGGTTGCTGCATCATGTTTAAATTCAAATGAAACTTGAATTGAGGAATATTGGAAGCCTCAAAACCCTAAATAAAAGAGGGGCAAAAACCCTAGAAATCTCATTCATTGCTCCAAAAGGCTCTTCTTAAATGTTTGATAATTTTTGGTAAGGGTTCTGGTCCCAACCAAAATATTGAACATTTTTAAGGATTTATCTTTGGGACTTTGAATTTAAATCTTTAGCTATTTGAATTTGAATTATATTCATATAATTAGAATATAATTTCAAATACCCCTGAAATATTTTATGAGCTTTTTGGAAAAGTCCATCTAGCAACATAAATTATTCAGAGGATATTTGGCACTGTTTTGAATTTGTTTAAATTTGAAAACAGTGGCAAAGAATTAAAAGAAAACAAAACAGAACAAAATAATAGGAGTAGAACTTACCTGGCCTTACCTGGTAGCCCACCAGCCGGCCCAGTTTCCCCCCCCC
>NC_057797.1:497777201-497778398 GCF_018294505.1 Triticum aestivum
CCCTTGTCCTCTTCTTCCTCTGCCAGAAGGCAGAGGCGAGGCGTGGCGCGCGCCCGAGCGCCCCGGCCACCTCCTGCTTCGCACTGGAGGCCGCCCTTCGTCCTAATTCGCGCCACGACGACGCCCCGTGTCCCCTCTCTCCTTTCCCTCACTCGCTGCATCCCCTCTCCCTCTTCTGTCTCTCTCCCTCGCTCATCCCCGGATGCACCGAGGCCGCCGACGAGTACCACCGGAGCCACCAGCATCCCCACGCCCAGCCAGTTAGGCCACGAGCTCCGCCTTGGATCCGGGAAGCTCTACCACGACGCACGCGACGCCGGGTGCCCTGAAGCCACACCATCACCGCCATCTTCATCGCCACGGCCGGCGATCGCCGCCGTTCGATTCGCAGCACCGAAGACGTCCCCGAGCTCGCCGAGGCCACCACTGCACCTGCTGTGAGCTCCTGTGTTGATTTCCCCTCTTCCCGTGCCCCACCTCCCTCTCTAGCTAGCCCCACCACTTGCCCGAGAATCTCTCGCCGCCGGCCATGGCGTGGCCGTGGCCACAGCCACCCCAGCTCGTATCCGAGGCCACGGTCGTGCTCATCGTGATCTCGGGAGTCCGTAGCACGCCCCAGCCCCTCCTGCCGTGCTCCCTAACCCCGACCCCAGGATTGCCCGAGCTGCTGCCGCCGCCAAACCTCGTCGCCGACCACTTTTCCGGCCACCCCAGCACCTGTCACCGCCACCACTAGATGCGCGCCACTGCGCGCGTTCGAATGCAACAAACGCTGCCGAAACGATGCCATGTGGCTCGTTTCCGAGCCCTCCGCCGCGTCTGGACTCGCCGGCGGCTAAACGCCGGCGACCGCTGACCCGATGACCGGCGTGGGTTGACCCACTGCCGGGTTTGACCCCCCCCCTCTCTCTCACTGACCTGCGGGCCCGCCCGGCTAATTAGGCTAGGATTAATGTTAACTAAATATTAGTTAGTTCATTAGACACTGACATGTGGGCCCTAGTGCCCTAATCCTTAATTAAACTAAAATAAACCCCCCCCTGACGCTGACCAGTGGGCCCAACCCCCCCTAACCTTTTAATTAAACTAAATAAACTCCTGTTAACCCCCTGTCACTGACCAGTGGGCCCCACTGGTCAGGTTTGACCCGGACCAGCCCCTGTTGACTATGCTGAGGTCAGCATGACCTAGTGCTGA